>NW_027468919.1:600000-900000 GCF_051014615.1 Bombus vancouverensis nearcticus | reverse complement strand
ATCTTGATTATTTTCTAACCGCTTTCTATACTTTATCAGCTATTTTATTTCTTCTTATTAACCTGCGAAATTCATGCATGTACACTTCCTTGTATAGTGATTAATTGTTCACGAGGTAGGTTGCACTTTGACTGTTTTAGTTATTCGTTGAACTAACACGTTTTACGTTCAAACAGTAATTGGAGCACTCGTAATAAACCTTTTCTTTTCAAGTTTCCGCTATCTGTGTTATTCAACGAACAGTGCCATGCTTCCACAGTATTGTTATAACATTTAGTACTGTTGTATTTTGCATTAAGGCAATTGAAGTTAATTTGTTCATTTATTTTTCAGCTGGCTGTTGTACATGGTGTTCCGCAAACAGGGAGCCATAACCTATTTTGCACGTAAACCTTCTCGTATGATGATTACTTGTTCACAAGGTAACTTTCACTTTCACTCTTTTAATTATTTATTGAATCAACACGTTTTATATTCAAACAATGATTGGAGTACACATGATAATTTTCTTTTTTTTCTTTTTAGGTGTTCGCTATCTGTATTATTCGACGAACAGTGTCACACCTCCTTTTGATTTATCCACAATATAGTTATAACATTTAGTAACCTTGTATTTTGCACTGAGACGATTGAAACTAATTTATTCACTTATTTTAGGTAGCTGTCGTACATTATGTACCACGAACAACGATCCATAACCTATACTTGCACGTACACTTTCTTGTATGTTGATCACTTGTTCACAAGGTAACTTTCACTTTCACTAGTTAATTATTCATTGAGTTAACACGTTTTATATTTAAACAATAATTGAAGCACATATAATAATTTTCCTTTTTTTTCTTTTATGTTTTCGCTATCTGTGTCATTCGACGAACAGCACTACAACATACACTACTGCACTACGTTGCCCACTGAAATCACTTTATTCATTGTTTATTTCGATTATGCGCTAGTTTTAACTTGTTTAAGTGCACCGTTCGCGGAATCCCTTTTTTACTTCAATCTTCACGTTTTGGTTCTGCAAGATTTCTAGCACTTTGTGTGGTCCAGTATATTGATCGGAGAATTTTCCTTTACTAGGTTCTTTTAGTAAATATATCGAATCTCCTATTTTAAAATCTTGAGGGTTGATTCGTCGATCGTAATATTCCTTTGATCTTAGTTTGGATTTTATCAAATTTTCTCTTGCCATTCGTTGTACGGTGTAAATTTTATTGAACAGATCTTCGAGATATTCTGAGTATGTTGGTTCCATGTTCTCTTCGATTATTACTTCACCAGTAGGTTCTCTGGCTAGATGTCCAAAACTAATTCGTGTGGGGGGGAATTTCGTTCCTTTCCTTCATTTTAGTTTTTATTTTGCGCCAAGACGCAAGTTTACTGACATCGATCCAATTATCCAATTGCTTGCTAATAGTATTCAAAATACAAATTTTTGAAAGTGCCGCAGCCATATTAGCCCAAAAATATTTTGTATATAGTATAGCGTGATACCATCTATATTTTCCTGGGGGAATCATAAGATCAGCACTACCTACTATGTTACCTACGTCAAATATTAGATGTAGTAACCAATAAAGTATTTTTAATCCAATTATAATCCAATGGCTAGCGTATTCAAGTTTTTATATATATCTTCAACTGGTGATTCCCTATTTTCTCCCTTTTGATTTCTTTGGGCTCGTTGAACTTGCGTTTCTTCAGCTTGAAAATGTTTAGAATCCTTTTCCTTAGTTACCCTTTTTCCTTCTTTATTTACTTTATTCACAACACCTTTATTTTTCTCTACCTTCTCAGGATGAATAGTTTCACTGGAAGTGCTTATTATAATTAATTTATTATTTATTTGTATGGAACGTTTAGGAATATTTTTGGTAGATTTGGAATTATTCTTTGAATTTTTATTACAAACCTTTTTGCTTATAGATTCTGTTTTGGATTTAGGGATAGCTATATTTTTATTTTCTATAGTGTGATCTTCCTTGCAATTTAATGATTTGGCTTTGAGTTCGATAAAGTTTCCTTCTGATGGTTTTATAGAAGTTTTTGAGTGAGATACACTCGCTATCTCTTTTCCTATTATGGTTGAGACATTCACGAAATTCGTGGAGTCTTGCTTTTGTATCTTTGCCAAGTCGAACGTGGAGAGGCAATTCGCACTTCCCAGCGGGTCCAATATCTCTGTGATATTATGCAGTGGATAAGCATTGCCTGTCGTCTCGTCGTTCAATTTCCTAATTTCTGCTTCGTCTGAAAGTTCTTTGGCACTAATATTATTTATCTTGTTTGGTAACTCAGGAAATTTCTCACTCATGATCCTGTCTCTGGCACCTCTTATTATTTAACGTGACATTATCCCTTATCACAGCAACGGAATGGTGTTTGCATTGAAAAGTTGATTGGTTGAAATGATCAGCATCTCTCTTTTGATTTAGATCTCTATCGAGGTATTTATTTATGCATTTTTCTTCCCAAATTATTGCTCTTGCTTCTTTTCTAACATTTTCTTCTATTCCCGGGTTGTTTAGATGTTTCCGCGACGGCGGTACAAATCTCCAGTTCTGGTGGTTGTTTCGGTTATAATTATTCGAAGGTGTCGAATGTTGGTATCGAATTCTATTGTTCACTTGTTTTAGTTCTCGTGTTGCTTTCACGGCTTGGCGGTACGCATCGTCCAAGGATTGGTATCCTGCTATGTTTACTCGTAAATACACCTCGTTTGGAAGCCCCTTAACGAAAGCTTCCCTCGTGTCTCGATCTATCCTATCTTGAAATACGGTGCCGTACTCGTACCTTTCCCCGTTCATTATCGCCAGTCTGAGATCTTTGACGCGTTCTATCTAGTCCAAAATATCTTCTCCCGGTCGTTGAAATATTGTAGCTAATTCCCCTTTATATTCGTTAACCGTTTTTCCCGGACCGAACATATCTTTTAATTTATTCCCGAAATCGTTTAAACTTATTACTTCTGTGTCTTCTATGGCGAGAAATGCGTGTCCGCGAAGCTTATTCGTTAATAATTTTACTAACTGAGATTCTTGATGCCTAGGAACCATGTTTCGTGCGCGCTCGCATGCTCTTAAAAATTGAAATACCGAGGGTCGATGTCCGTCGAACACTGGTACTGTCTCTATTGCATCTTTTAACTTAATTGGTTGGGGATTAACTTCTATCGGTATTGTCGCTTGGGAAATTATCGGCGATGATACGGGTGTCTTGATTTCTTTTTTTATTTTCAGTGAACGCACATCGTCTTGTAATTTATTCATTGTTGTACTCATGTCGCGAAAATTCGCATCCCATGCTTTAAGTTTTTCCGACAACATCAAGATCATGTCTTTGTCCAACGATTCTAATTTAGTCGACATTATTTCTTAGGTATATATTTTATCGATAATCGTAACAACTTTAATTCTTTGTGGAGCGAATCGAACCGTTTAAACCAACTTTAATCCTCCGTGAAGCGGATCCCACCGCTGCCACCAAAAATTTAAATCTCTAATGTTACGTATCAATTTGTTTGTTTAAATCGATCAAATCTTAAGTTTAAATTTTACTGAAAAATTTTTTTTTTCGTTTGAGTTTGAATTTAATCTGAAGGGAAATAAACTGAATTGATATTATTGTGTATGTAATACTGATTTAGATTTCTAATTAATACGGTAGTTGCTGCCACCAGAAATAGTCTAAGGACTATTTCAAAATATTTTATTTTTTATTATTTTTTTTCGTTTAATGGGTAGCGTTAACTGACGCTTAATGCAACTGGTAAACGAATTCCACTTTTCGGCTAACCTGCTATGTGCAGGGATATTGGCACGGGAGAGGATTAAAGCTGGGAACAATAAATATTTGTCCTCGTTAAACGGATTTTTATTTGAATGTAGAATTGCTTAGATTATTACCTTTATATATATTTTATTAGCCGGATATATATATTTTAGCGTTGCTGGATTGGATAGGAATGTGAGATTTTTCGTTGTTTTATATAAATTTATTTTTACGTTTGACTTCTTCTTCTCTTTTAATTTCGCTGTAGTAGTTTGCCGTTAGAACCGAAACTCAATTCATTTACTACGATGGATTCTGTTACCATGATTTTCTTGCCTTTTGAGTTTAATAATCGAGTATGATTCTAACGATCCTCTCTGTGTGGGACTCGTGTGATTTCGCAAGCCTTGCCCAAAGACGGGTAATATTTTACCAACAGTGGGAGGAGGAATGCGAAGATCGATGGGTGTTTTCGATAATCGAAAACACCGTTTGCACAAGCCAACACAGCGAACGATCCTTTGGTTAAATTTTCGAAGGGAAATTATTCTGCTATTTCTCTCTTACAATCGCATGCAATGATGGCAAGAATATCGGTTAATAGCAATGCCGGTATTGCTCTTAATTTTCGATTGACCCCGACGATGTATTTAATGGTCCTCTCTGTGCGGGACTTGTGTGATTTCGCAAGCATTGCCCAAAGACGGGCAATATTTTGCCAACAATGGGAGGAGGAATGCGAAGATCAGTGGGTGTTTCAGTAGCTAAAAATACCGTTCGCACAAGTCGACACAGCGGACAACTCCTTTGTTTAAAGTTTAAACAATGATTCTATCTTCAAAACCGTTCACGAAAATAAAACGAGATCGATGATAGGAAGTTCTAATTCGATTCTCGAGGGCAACGAGATTATCAGAGAAGAAGGAAATTTTCAAAATTAATTTTCTTACCTTGAGGAGTAGGTGCTGTCTGGTGCCATTACCTCAGCTGCTCCGGTGGTCGTCGAAGTTTTTGTTGGGTTTATTACTTGAACTCGAATATAGTTTACTATCAACTTTTACTTTATTTATCTATTTCGATACAGACTGAACAATTTACTAACTGGATTAATACCGCAATTACAATGCGCGTTTCTGTCTAAGCGATGAAATGAGGACTTCAAAGATAAAATCTTTCTTTTACTTAGTCGCGGTTCTCTTTTCTTGACCGAAAAACTAAAGACCCCGAAACGCAAAATACTATACAAAATTTCTAAACGCAATGATGAGCGCAATAACGAACGTAGTAACAATGAACACAAAATATAATGAGCACAAGAATAATGAACGGTAATAACAATGATCACTATAATAATGAACGCAAGGATAATAAACGTAATACGAATGATCCGTAATAACAATGAACACAAAATATAATGAGCGTAATAAGAATGTTCACCCGAATAATAATGAGCGCTGCTCTATGTTGCTTCGCTTATTTATAATGCCATCCCCCACGGGGTGGTGGTCCACTGGGGGTACGCTTCCGTGGGAATCGGGATGTTGCAGTTTGGGTTTCTTGGAATCGTACGTGACAAAATGTAAATTCCGTATTTCGACTTAGTTTTTATCGGTCCTGTGCTTCTGCTGAGCTAGCGTCTAGGAGGCTTGAAGCATTCCATGCTGATCTAGTCTTTTCCGCGAGAAACTTCTATGTTTTGTATCGTGGGAATTACCCGTGTTTCTTCGGCGCGTGCAAGGGCCGGCGGCTGCAGCATCATTATCACCTCGATGTTTGCTCGGGCAACACGCGCAATTCCGCTGCTCTCCCACAACAAGGACCTCCTTCTTCGAGTTATTTTTCGTAAGTTTGGATATTCGCATATTATGGTTGTTTTTGCGATTTTAATGTTCTTTCCTTTTTTGTTGTTTACCTAGGCTTCGGTGATCGTCGTTCGGACAATGTTTGCGGAGGCATTTCCATCAGAGGTTCCTTATTATTATTATTTTTTAGATGTATTTTGTTTTATGTACGATATATATATATACATATATATATATATATACATCTAAATGATGTATATATATATATATACATCATATATATACATCTAAAAAATAATAATATATATAATAATAATATATATAATATATATATAAAAATAATATATATAAAAATAATAATATATATATATATATATATATATATATATATATATGTCCGGTTTACATTAGAATTAGGGTTAGGGGCGTGAAACGAATCTTCGTTTGGGTTACACGTTGTCGTTATGCAATGGAGAAGACATTGACTAGTGCAAATACGATTATTATAGAACCGGACAAGTAACCGCGGTAGTTAGGTGCTCGAGAAACTAATGACAATGATCCTAGGTTCAATAACGAATCCGCGGTCGACGGGATGATAGATGAACGTACTCACAAAATCTAAGTCGGACGCGTAATATTCACTGGTCGTAAAGAGTTACTCCTTTCATCAATGAGATCGCGAGAAAGAATGTCTTTCCCGTTCCGATGATGCCACGGAGGAAAACTATAATGGGGTGTGTCTAAGGACACGAGATCATCGGATTCGTCGAGAAAAGCCTTCGTTCAGAAAGTAAGGGAAATTGGCGTTGCTGCTAATTGGTCAATCTCCATATCGGTGGTTAGAAAAAGATGCTAGCCGCCCTCGAGGGAAAGTTGCTAGTGGGAGACGCCGCTCGTTGAAACGTATGTCTCCCCTATCTTCCCGTAGTTGGGACAAAGACTGTTTGTCTGTTTGAAGGACTTTAGTTAACTAAACCTTAAGATTTATAACGGGCCCTCGGGCTAGCCGAACATGTACTGCGGAGACGCATCGACATCTGGCAATCATCTTGCTCGAAGAATAGGGTCTGCGTGTGGCGAGCCACGGGACAGAAACCGTTGGAATGTTTACAGTCGCGTGTCGCCACGTATATTTCTTTTAAGGAGAGCTATAGAATTACTCGATACCTGTTGTTAGGCAAAGCGTTCATCCCGTGACCGCGGCTACGTTCGGCGACTGACTGTCACCTCGAGCCAAAGCTCACCGTCACTAATCTCGAACAGTTACAATCGGATTGAATAACTACAATAGTTTAGTTACAGTTATAGTAGACTTTAGATTGCAATGTTGCGGGGCTATCCAAAGGTTCCGGTGTCCTTTCATCTCCGACATATAGATATACATGTATATGTGACGAAATATACTAAAGCAATATTGACCCTTTGTCGCTGAAAGTATCAAACTACAAAATTTTCTTTCAAATTTTCAGAATAAGGAAATCAGGATCATGATAAATAATTGGAACATAATTAAAAATAATATATCTTCTCTATAAGATAATGAATACATTGGTTCATTTAATTTTTATGGATATTCAAACGCTTCTGTGAAATAAAACGTCAAGATTATAGGGTATAAAATTCATAGCTATGAAATAACTAGAACTCTGATGTATTATTAAAAATATACGTTAGGTTGTATGTAGTGATACATACAAAGATTACATGTACAAACCCATAATTAACACAATGCTACCGCAACCATTCTGCAATCTACCTTGCCCAAAACACTCTTCCAGTCACCTCCAAACTCTTCAGTTCTCTCCACCTAACCACCCACAAACCATTCACAAACATGCAATTCTCGACAAAAGAAGAACTTATCGTCAGTTGTCCTTAACATCTCGTTCATTCATTTGGTCCCTATCCCCCTATTTCCTCCCACTGCGATGATCGCACTACATTTTTCCACGTCTCTATTCTATTCTCTGGATGATCTGAATTCTCGAGCAGTCGAGTGAAGATTGATCTGTACAATTGATCGATTTCTTTTTACTACAGACATGCAAGAAATTCCGTGTTGGAGAGCGATGTTGCGAGTTCGAGAGCCTGGACCATCTGAAGAACGTTACCGGAACTGGTATAGTTTATGTCGTTGATGATAAGAATTCCTCCACGACTCAGCAACAAGAGCTACTCTGGGTGATGAGCTCAATGGTGCTGTTGCGGCTATTTTAATTTTTCAACAAGGATCCAGATGGCGCCGTTGACGAAATTCTTTCATTGTAAACTTCAACGATCAACATCAGCCATCAGGGAACGAAGAAGGTACGCTGTAACGTGTCTGAGTAATTATACCTCGAGGAGTACATACAGTTATGTAATGAAGATTCGTATGTGTGTGTTTGTTTTCTTATTTCTTTTCCCTTTGTTTCATTTGAATGGATTTTTGTACTCAAAGAGCGAGGTAAGATTACGTCAGATACGTTTTTACATATGCTAAAAAAATGGAAAATGATGATGATGAATCAATGACGCGTAGAAAATTATAATCTATTGTATTGCTGTTATCTAATGGTGTTGTAGTTGACTGTATGGTGGATGTATCTAATGGTGTTGTAGTTGACTGTATGTTGTTCAATATTGCTATGAAACTCTTCTGATTCATTGTCACTTATACGAAGGATGGAAGTATACGAAATTGATAAAATTATTAATAATATTTACGAAGAGAAAGTAAACTGTTGGATATATGACAAAATAATTCTATTTTAAATAAGAGACTGGTCAGCGTGGTTATTTTGTTTACAAAATCAAACGAATTTAATGAATGTAATGGTAAGGAGGTAACTATAAGTGGCTGTTAAACTATTTTTATGCTTGAAAAGTAATTCGCAAAGTAATGTAAAGCAGTACTACTGAGTTGTACATAACCTCTTTCAGAATTTGTTCTTAACCTCTTGCTTCATAACTTCCTTAATTATACTCTTCAAACTTATTGACTACTTCGATGTTGTTACGAACAGAAACTGATAAAATATTAATCTTAAATATAGATTGAAATGAAAGCTTGTCACGTAAATATATATATATATGTCCGGTTTACATTAGAATTAGGGTTAGGGGCGTGAAACGAATCTTCGTTTGGGTTACACGTTGTCGTTATGCAATGGAGAAGACATTGACTAGTGCAAATACGATTATTATAGAACCGGACAAGTAACCGCGGTAGTTAGGTGCTCGAGAAACTAATGACAATGATCCTAGGTTCAATAACGAATCCGCGGTCGACGGGATGATAGATGAACGTACTCACAAAATCTAAGTCGGACGCGTAATATTCACTGGTCGTAAAGAGTTACTCCTTTCATCAATGAGATCGCGAGAAAGAATGTCTTTCCCGTCCCGATGATGCCACGGAGGAAAACTATAATGGGGTGTGTCTAAGGACACGAGATCATCGGATTCGTCGAGAAAAGCCTTCGTTCAGAAAGTAAGGGAAATTGGCGTTGCTGCTAATTGGTCAATCTCCATATCGGTGGTTAGAAAAAGATGCTAGCCGCCCTCGAGGGAAAGTTGCTAGTGGGAGACGCCGCTCGTTGAAACGTATGTCTCCCCTATCTTCCCGTAGTTGGGACAAAGACTGTTTGTCTGTTTGAAGGACTTTAGTTAACTAAACCTTAAGATTTATAACGGGCCCTCGGGCTAGCCGAACATGTACTGCGGAGACGCATCGACATCTGGCAATCATCTTGCTCGAAGAATAGGGTCTGCGTGTGGCGAGCCACGGGACAGAAACCGTTGGAATGTTTACAGTCGCGTGTCGCCACGTATATTTCTTTTAAGGAGAGCTATAGAATTACTCGATACCTGTTGTTAGGCAAAGCGTTCATCCCGTGACCGCGGCTACGTTCGGCGACTGACTGTCACCTCGAGCCAAAGCTCACCGTCACTAATCTCGAACAGTTACAATCGGATTGAATAACTACAATAGTTTAGTTACAGTTATAGTAGACTTTAGATTGCAATGTTGCGGGGCTATCCAAAGGTTCCGGTGTCCTTTCATCTCCGACATATAGATATACATGTATATGTGACGAAATATACTAAAGCAATATTGACCCTTTGTCGCTGAAAGTATCAAACTACAAAATTTTCTTTCAAATTTTCAGAATAAGGAAATCAGGATCATGATAAATAATTGGAACATAATTAAAAATAATATATCTTCTCTATAAGATAATGAATACATTGGTTCATTTAATTTTTATGGATATTCAAACGCTTCTGTGAAATAAAACGTCAAGATTATAGGGTATAAAATTCATAGCTATGAAATAACTAGAACTCTGATGTATTATTAAAAATATACGTTAGGTTGTATGTAGTGATACATACAAAGATTACATGTACAAACCCATAATTAACACAATGCTACCGCAACCATTCTGCAATCTACCTTGCCCAAAACACTCTTCCAGTCACCTCCAAACTCTTCAGTTCTCTCCACCTAACCACCCACAAACCATTCACAAACATGCAATTCTCGACAAAAGAAGAACTTATCGTCAGTTGTCCTTAACATCTCGTTCATTCATTTGGTCCCTATCCCCCTATTTCCTCCCACTGCGATGATCGCACTACATTTTTCCACGTCTCTATTCTATTCTCTGGATGATCTGAATTCTCGAGCAGTCGAGTGAAGATTGATCTGTACAATTGATCGATTTCTTTTTACTACAGACATGCAAGAAATTCCGTGTTGGAGAGCGATGTTGCGAGTTCGAGAGCCTGGACCATCTGAAGAACGTTACCGGAACTGGTATAGTTTATGTCGTTGATGATAAGAATTCCTCCACGACTCAGCAACAAGAGCTACTCTGGGTGATGAGCTCAATGGTGCTGTTGCGGCTATTTTAATTTTTCAACAAGGATCCAGATGGCGCCGTTGACGAAATTCTTTCATTGTAAACTTCAACGATCAACATCAGCCATCAGGGAACGAAGAAGGTACGCTGTAACGTGTCTGAGTAATTATACCTCGAGGAGTACATACAGTTATGTAATGAAGATTCGTATGTGTGTGTTTGTTTTCTTATTTCTTTTCCCTTTGTTTCATTTGAATGGATTTTTGTACTCAAAGAGCGAGGTAAGATTACGTCAGATACGTTTTTACATATGCTAAAAAAATGGAAAATGATGATGATGAATCAATGACGCGTAGAAAATTATAATCTATTGTATTGCTGTTATCTAATGGTGTTGTAGTTGACTGTATGGTGGATGTATCTAATGGTGTTGTAGTTGACTGTATGTTGTTCAATATTGCTATGAAACTCTTCTGATTCATTGTCACTTATACGAAGGATGGAAGTATACGAAATTGATAAAATTATTAATAATATTTACGAAGAGAAAGTAAACTGTTGGATATATGACAAAATAATTCTATTTTAAATAAGAGACTGGTCAGCGTGGTTATTTTGTTTACAAAATCAAACGAATTTAATGAATGTAATGGTAAGGAGGTAACTATAAGTGGCTGTTAAACTATTTTTATGCTTGAAAAGTAATTCGCAAAGTAATGTAAAGCAGTACTACTGAGTTGTACATAACCTCTTTCAGAATTTGTTCTTAACCTCTTGCTTCATAACTTCCTTAATTATACTCTTCAAACTTATTGACTACTTCGATGTTGTTACGAACAGAAACTGATAAAATATTAATCTTAAATATAGATTGAAATGAAAGCTTGTCACGTAAATATATATATATATGTCCGGTTTACATTAGAATTAGGGTTAGGGGCGTGAAACGAATCTTCGTTTGGGTTACACGTTGTCGTTATGCAATGGAGAAGACATTGACTAGTGCAAATACGATTATTATAGAACCGGACAAGTAACCGCGGTAGTTAGGTGCTCGAGAAACTAATGACAATGATCCTAGGTTCAATAACGAATCCGCGGTCGACGGGATGATAGATGAACGTACTCACAAAATCTAAGTCGGACGCGTAATATTCACTGGTCGTAAAGAGTTACTCCTTTCATCAATGAGATCGCGAGAAAGAATGTCTTTCCCGTCCCGATGATGCCACGGAGGAAAACTATAATGGGGTGTGTCTAAGGACACGAGATCATCGGATTCGTCGAGAAAAGCCTTCGTTCAGAAAGTAAGGGAAATTGGCGTTGCTGCTAATTGGTCAATCTCCATATCGGTGGTTAGAAAAAGATGCTAGCCGCCCTCGAGGGAAAGTTGCTAGTGGGAGACGCCGCTCGTTGAAACGTATGTCTCCCCTATCTTCCCGTAGTTGGGACAAAGACTGTTTGTCTGTTTGAAGGACTTTAGTTAACTAAACCTTAAGATTTATAACGGGCCCTCGGGCTAGCCGAACATGTACTGCGGAGACGCATCGACATCTGGCAATCATCTTGCTCGAAGAATAGGGTCTGCGTGTGGCGAGCCACGGGACAGAAACCGTTGGAATGTTTACAGTCGCGTGTCGCCACGTATATTTCTTTTAAGGAGAGCTATAGAATTACTCGATACCTGTTGTTAGGCAAAGCGTTCATCCCGTGACCGCGGCTACGTTCGGCGACTGACTGTCACCTCGAGCCAAAGCTCACCGTCACTAATCTCGAACAGTTACAATCGGATTGAATAACTACAATAGTTTAGTTACAGTTATAGTAGACTTTAGATTGCAATGTTGCGGGGCTATCCAAAGGTTCCGGTGTCCTTTCATCTCCGACATATAGATATACATGTATATGTGACGAAATATACTAAAGCAATATTGACCCTTTGTCGCTGAAAGTATCAAACTACAAAATTTTCTTTCAAATTTTCAGAATAAGGAAATCAGGATCATGATAAATAATTGGAACATAATTAAAAATAATATATCTTCTCTATAAGATAATGAATACATTGGTTCATTTAATTTTTATGGATATTCAAACGCTTCTGTGAAATAAAACGTCAAGATTATAGGGTATAAAATTCATAGCTATGAAATAACTAGAACTCTGATGTATTATTAAAAATATACGTTAGGTTGTATGTAGTGATACATACAAAGATTACATGTACAAACCCATAATTAACACAATGCTACCGCAACCATTCTGCAATCTACCTTGCCCAAAACACTCTTCCAGTCACCTCCAAACTCTTCAGTTCTCTCCACCTAACCACCCACAAACCATTCACAAACATGCAATTCTCGACAAAAGAAGAACTTATCGTCAGTTGTCCTTAACATCTCGTTCATTCATTTGGTCCCTATCCCCCTATTTCCTCCCACTGCGATGATCGCACTACATTTTTCCACGTCTCTATTCTATTCTCTGGATGATCTGAATTCTCGAGCAGTCGAGTGAAGATTGATCTGTACAATTGATCGATTTCTTTTTACTACAGACATGCAAGAAATTCCGTGTTGGAGAGCGATGTTGCGAGTTCGAGAGCCTGGACCATCTGAAGAACGTTACCGGAACTGGTATAGTTTATGTCGTTGATGATAAGAATTCCTCCACGACTCAGCAACAAGAGCTACTCTGGGTGATGAGCTCAATGGTGCTGTTGCGGCTATTTTAATTTTTCAACAAGGATCCAGATGGCGCCGTTGACGAAATTCTTTCATTGTAAACTTCAACGATCAACATCAGCCATCAGGGAACGAAGAAGGTACGCTGTAACGTGTCTGAGTAATTATACCTCGAGGAGTACATACAGTTATGTAATGAAGATTCGTATGTGTGTGTTTGTTTTCTTATTTCTTTTCCCTTTGTTTCATTTGAATGGATTTTTGTACTCAAAGAGCGAGGTAAGATTACGTCAGATACGTTTTTACATATGCTAAAAAAATGGAAAATGATGATGATGAATCAATGACGCGTAGAAAATTATAATCTATTGTATTGCTGTTATCTAATGGTGTTGTAGTTGACTGTATGGTGGATGTATCTAATGGTGTTGTAGTTGACTGTATGTTGTTCAATATTGCTATGAAACTCTTCTGATTCATTGTCACTTATACGAAGGATGGAAGTATACGAAATTGATAAAATTATTAATAATATTTACGAAGAGAAAGTAAACTGTTGGATATATGACAAAATAATTCTATTTTAAATAAGAGACTGGTCAGCGTGGTTATTTTGTTTACAAAATCAAACGAATTTAATGAATGTAATGGTAAGGAGGTAACTATAAGTGGCTGTTAAACTATTTTTATGCTTGAAAAGTAATTCGCAAAGTAATGTAAAGCAGTACTACTGAGTTGTACATAACCTCTTTCAGAATTTGTTCTTAACCTCTTGCTTCATAACTTCCTTAATTATACTCTTCAAACTTATTGACTACTTCGATGTTGTTACGAACAGAAACTGATAAAATATTAATCTTAAATATAGATTGAAATGAAAGCTTGTCACGTAAATATATATATATATGTCCGGTTTACATTAGAATTAGGGTTAGGGGCGTGAAACGAATCTTCGTTTGGGTTACACGTTGTCGTTATGCAATGGAGAAGACATTGACTAGTGCAAATACGATTATTATAGAACCGGACAAGTAACCGCGGTAGTTAGGTGCTCGAGAAACTAATGACAATGATCCTAGGTTCAATAACGAATCCGCGGTCGACGGGATGATAGATGAACGTACTCACAAAATCTAAGTCGGACGCGTAATATTCACTGGTCGTAAAGAGTTACTCCTTTCATCAATGAGATCGCGAGAAAGAATGTCTTTCCCGTCCCGATGATGCCACGGAGGAAAACTATAATGGGGTGTGTCTAAGGACACGAGATCATCGGATTCGTCGAGAAAAGCCTTCGTTCAGAAAGTAAGGGAAATTGGCGTTGCTGCTAATTGGTCAATCTCCATATCGGTGGTTAGAAAAAGATGCTAGCCGCCCTCGAGGGAAAGTTGCTAGTGGGAGACGCCGCTCGTTGAAACGTATGTCTCCCCTATCTTCCCGTAGTTGGGACAAAGACTGTTTGTCTGTTTGAAGGACTTTAGTTAACTAAACCTTAAGATTTATAACGGGCCCTCGGGCTAGCCGAACATGTACTGCGGAGACGCATCGACATCTGGCAATCATCTTGCTCGAAGAATAGGGTCTGCGTGTGGCGAGCCACGGGACAGAAACCGTTGGAATGTTTACAGTCGCGTGTCGCCACGTATATTTCTTTTAAGGAGAGCTATAGAATTACTCGATACCTGTTGTTAGGCAAAGCGTTCATCCCGTGACCGCGGCTACGTTCGGCGACTGACTGTCACCTCGAGCCAAAGCTCACCGTCACTAATCTCGAACAGTTACAATCGGATTGAATAACTACAATAGTTTAGTTACAGTTATAGTAGACTTTAGATTGCAATGTTGCGGGGCTATCCAAAGGTTCCGGTGTCCTTTCATCTCCGACATATAGATATACATGTATATGTGACGAAATATACTAAAGCAATATTGACCCTTTGTCGCTGAAAGTATCAAACTACAAAATTTTCTTTCAAATTTTCAGAATAAGGAAATCAGGATCATGATAAATAATTGGAACATAATTAAAAATAATATATCTTCTCTATAAGATAATGAATACATTGGTTCATTTAATTTTTATGGATATTCAAACGCTTCTGTGAAATAAAACGTCAAGATTATAGGGTATAAAATTCATAGCTATGAAATAACTAGAACTCTGATGTATTATTAAAAATATACGTTAGGTTGTATGTAGTGATACATACAAAGATTACATGTACAAACCCATAATTAACACAATGCTACCGCAACCATTCTGCAATCTACCTTGCCCAAAACACTCTTCCAGTCACCTCCAAACTCTTCAGTTCTCTCCACCTAACCACCCACAAACCATTCACAAACATGCAATTCTCGACAAAAGAAGAACTTATCGTCAGTTGTCCTTAACATCTCGTTCATTCATTTGGTCCCTATCCCCCTATTTCCTCCCACTGCGATGATCGCACTACATTTTTCCACGTCTCTATTCTATTCTCTGGATGATCTGAATTCTCGAGCAGTCGAGTGAAGATTGATCTGTACAATTGATCGATTTCTTTTTACTACAGACATGCAAGAAATTCCGTGTTGGAGAGCGATGTTGCGAGTTCGAGAGCCTGGACCATCTGAAGAACGTTACCGGAACTGGTATAGTTTATGTCGTTGATGATAAGAATTCCTCCACGACTCAGCAACAAGAGCTACTCTGGGTGATGAGCTCAATGGGGCTGTTGCGGCTATTTTAATTTTTCAACAAGGATCCAGATGGCGCCGTTGACGAAATTCTTTCATTATAAACTTCAACGATCAACATCAGCCATCAGGGAACGAAGAAGGTACGCTGTAACGTGTCTGAGTAATTATACCTCGAGGAGTACATACAGTTATGTAATGAAGATTCGTATGTGAGTGTTTGTTTTCTTATTTCTTTTCCCTTTGTTTCATTTGAATGGATTTTTGTACTCAAAGAGCGAGGTAAGATTACGTCAGATACGTTTTTACATATGCTAAAAAAGTGGAAAATGATGATGATGAATCAATGACGCGTAGAAAATTATAATCTATTGTATTGCTGTTATCTAATGGTGTTGTAGTTGACTGTATGGTGGATGTATCTAATGGTGTTGTAGTTGACTGTATGTTGTTCAATATTGCTATGAAACTCTTCTGATTCATTGTCACTTATACGAAGGATGGAAGTATACGAAATTGATAAAATTATTAATAATATTTACGAAGAGAAAGTAAACTGTTGGATATATGACAAAATAATTCTATTTTAAATAAGAGACTGGTCAGCGTGGTTATTTTGTTTACAAAATCAAACGAATTTAATGAATGTAATGGTAAGGAAGTAACTATAAGTGGCTGTTAAACTATTTTTATGCTTGAAAAGTAATTCGCAAAGTAATGTAAAGCAGTACTACTGAGTTGTACATAACCTCTTTCAGAATTTGTTCTTAACCTCTTGCTTCATAACTTCCTTAATTATACTCTTCAAACTTATTGACTACTTCGATGTTGTTACGAACAGAAACTGATAAAATATTAATCTTAAATATAGATTGAAATGAAAGCTTGTCACGTAAATATATATATATATGTCCGGTTTACATTAGAATTAGGGTTAGGGGCGTGAAACGAATCTTCGTTTGGGTTACACGTTGTCGTTATGCAATGGAGAAGACATTGACTAGTGCAAATACGATTATTATAGAACCGGACAAGTAACCGCGGTAGTTAGGTGCTCGAGAAACTAATGACAATGATCCTAGGTTCAATAACGAATCCGCGGTCGACGGGATGATAGATGAACGTACTCACAAAATCTAAGTTGGACGCGTAATATTCACTGGTCGTAAAGAGTTACTCCTTTCATCAATGAGATCGCGAGAAAGAATGTCTTTCCCGTCCCGATGATGCCACGGAGGAAAACTATAATGGGGTGTGTCTAAGGACACGAGATCATCGGATTCGTCGAGAAAAGCCTTCGTTCAGAAAGTAAGGGAAATTGGCGTTGCTGCTAATTGGTCAATCTCCATATCGGTGGTTAGAAAAAGATGCTAGCCGCCCTCGAGGGAAAGTTGCTAGTGGGAGACGCCGCTCGTTGAAACGTATGTCTCCCCTATCTTCCCGTAGTTGGGACAAAGACTGTTTGTCTGTTTGAAGGACTTTAGTTAACTAAACCTTAAGATTTATAACGGGCCCTCGGGCTAGCCGAACATGTACTGCGGAGACGCATCGACATCTGGCAATCATCTTGCTCGAAGAATAGGGTCTGCGTGTGGCGAGCCACGGGACAGAAACCGTTGGAATGTTTACAGTCGCGTGTCGCCACGTATATTTCTTTTAAGGAGAGCTATAGAATTACTCGATACCTGTTGTTAGGCAAAGCGTTCATCCCGTGACCGCGGCTACGTTCGGCGACTGACTGTCACCTCGAGCCAAAGCTCACCGTCACTAATCTCGAACAGTTACAATCGGATTGAATAACTACAATAGTTTAGTTACAGTTATAGTAGACTTTAGATTGCAATGTTGCGGGGCTATCCAAAGGTTCCGGTGTCCTTTCATCTCCGACATATAGATATACATGTATATGTGACGAAATATACTAAAGCAATATTGACCCTTTGTCGCTGAAAGTATCAAACTACAAAATTTTCTTTCAAATTTTCAGAATAAGGAAATCAGGATCATGATAAATAATTGGAACATAATTAAAAATAATATATCTTCTCTATAAGATAATGAATACATTGGTTCATTTAATTTTTATGGATATTCAAACGCTTCTGTGAAATAAAACGTCAAGATTATAGGGTATAAAATTCATAGCTATGAAATAACTAGAACTCTGATGTATTATTAAAAATATACGTTAGGTTGTATGTAGTGATACATACAAAGATTACATGTACAAACCCATAATTAACACAATGCTACCGCAACCATTCTGCAATCTACCTTGCCCAAAACACTCTTCCAGTCACCTCCAAACTCTTCAGTTCTCTCCACCTAACCACCCACAAACCATTCACAAACATGCAATTCTCGACAAAAGAAGAACTTATCGTCAGTTGTCCTTAACATCTCGTTCATTCATTTGGTCCCTATCCCCCTATTTCCTCCCACTGCGATGATCGCACTACATTTTTCCACGTCTCTATTCTATTCTCTGGATGATCTGAATTCTCGAGCAGTCGAGTGAAGATTGATCTGTACAATTGATCGATTTCTTTTTACTACAGACATGCAAGAAATTCCGTGTTGGAGAGCGATGTTGCGAGTTCGAGAGCCTGGACCATCTGAAGAACGTTACCGGAACTGGTATAGTTTATGTCGTTGATGATAAGAATTCCTCCACGACTCAGCAACAAGAGCTACTCTGGGTGATGAGCTCAATGGTGCTGTTGCGGCTATTTTAATTTTTCAACAAGGATCCAGATGGCGCCGTTGACGAAATTCTTTCATTGTAAACTTCAACGATCAACATCAGCCATCAGGGAACGAAGAAGGTACGCTGTAACGTGTCTGAGTAATTATACCTCGAGGAGTACATACAGTTATGTAATGAAGATTCGTATGTGTGTGTTTGTTTTCTTATTTCTTTTCCCTTTGTTTCATTTGAATGGATTTTTGTACTCAAAGAGCGAGGTAAGATTACGTCAGATACGTTTTTACATATGCTAAAAAAATGGAAAATGATGATGATGAATCAATGACGCGTAGAAAATTATAATCTATTGTATTGCTGTTATCTAATGGTGTTGTAGTTGACTGTATGGTGGATGTATCTAATGGTGTTGTAGTTGACTGTATGTTGTTCAATATTGCTATGAAACTCTTCTGATTCATTGTCACTTATACGAAGGATGGAAGTATACGAAATTGATAAAATTATTAATAATATTTACGAAGAGAAAGTAAACTGTTGGATATATGACAAAATAATTCTATTTTAAATAAGAGACTGGTCAGCGTGGTTATTTTGTTTACAAAATCAAACGAATTTAATGAATGTAATGGTAAGGAGGTAACTATAAGTGGCTGTTAAACTATTTTTATGCTTGAAAAGTAATTCGCAAAGTAATGTAAAGCAGTACTACTGAGTTGTACATAACCTCTTTCAGAATTTGTTCTTAACCTCTTGCTTCATAACTTCCTTAATTATACTCTTCAAACTTATTGACTACTTCGATGTTGTTACGAACAGAAACTGATAAAATATTAATCTTAAATATAGATTGAAATGAAAGCTTGTCACGTAAATATATATATATATATGTCGGGTTTACATTAGAATTAGGGTTAGGGGCGTGAAACGAATCTTCGTTTGGGTTACACGTTGTCGTTATGCAATGGAGAAGACATTGACTAGTGCAAATACGATTATTATAGAACCGGACAAGTAACCGCGGTAGTTAGGTGCTCGAGAAACTAATGACAATGATCCTAGGTTCAATAACGAATCCGCGGTCGACGGGATGATAGATGAACGTACTCACAAAATCTAAGTTGGACGCGTAATATTCACTGGTCGTAAAGAGTTACTCCTTTCATCAATGAGATCGCGAGAAAGAATGTCTTTCCCGTCCCGATGATGCCACGGAGGAAAACTATAATGGGGTGTGTCTAAGGACACGAGATCATCGGATTCGTCGAGAAAAGCCTTCGTTCAGAAAGTAAGGGAAATTGGCGTTGCTGCTAATTGGTCAATCTCCATATCGGTGGTTAGAAAAAGATGCTAGCCGCCCTCGAGGGAAAGTTGCTAGTGGGAGACGCCGCTCGTTGAAACGTATGTCTCCCCTATCTTCCCGTAGTTGGGACAAAGACTGTTTGTCTGTTTGAAGGACTTTAGTTAACTAAACCTTAAGATTTATAACGGGCCCTCGGGCTAGCCGAACATGTACTGCGGAGACGCATCGACATCTGGCAATCATCTTGCTCGAAGAATAGGGTCTGCGTGTGGCGAGCCACGGGACAGAAACCGTTGGAATGTTTACAGTCGCGTGTCGCCACGTATATTTCTTTTAAGGAGAGCTATAGAATTACTCGATACCTGTTGTTAGGCAAAGCGTTCATCCCGTGACCGCGGCTACGTTCGGCGACTGACTGTCACCTCGAGCCAAAGCTCACCGTCACTAATCTCGAACAGTTACAATCGGATTGAATAACTACAATAGTTTAGTTACAGTTATAGTAGACTTTAGATTGCAATGTTGCGGGGCTATCCAAAGGTTCCGGTGTCCTTTCATCTCCGACATATAGATATACATGTATATGTGACGAAATATACTAAAGCAATATTGACCCTTTGTCGCTGAAAGTATCAAACTACAAAACTTTCTTTCAAATTTTCAGAATAAGGAAATCAGGTTCATGATAAATAATTGGAACATAATTAAAAATAATATATCTTCTCTATAAGATAATGAATACATTGGTTCATTTAATTTTTATGGATATTCAAACGCTTCTGTGAAATAAAACGTCAAGATTATAGGGTATAAAATTCATAGCTATGAAATAACTAAAACTCTGATGTATTATTAAAAATATACGTTAGGTTGTATGTAGTGATACATACAAAGATTACATGTACAAACCCATAATTAACACAATGCTACCGCAACCATTCTGCAATCTACCTTGCCCAAAACACTCTTCCAGTCACCTCCAAACTCTTCAATTCTCTCCACCTAACCACCCAAAAACCATTCACAAACATGCAATTCTCGACAAAAGAAGAACTTATCGTCAGTTGTCCTTAACATCTCGTTCATTCATTTGGTCCCTATCCCCCTATTTCCTCCCACTGCGATGATCGCACTACATTTTTCCACGTCTCTATTCTATTCTCTGGATGATCTGAATTCTCGAGCAGTCGAGTGAAGATTGATCTGCACAATTGATCGATTTCTTTTTACTACAGACATGCAAGAAATTCCGTGTTGGAGAGCGATGTTGCGAGTTCGAGAGCCTGGACCATCTGAAGAACGTTACCGGAACTGGTATAGTTTATGTCGTTGATGATAAGAATTCCTCCACGACTCAGCAACAAGAGCTACTCTGGGTGATGAGCTCAATGGTGCTGTTGCGGCTATTTTAATTTTTCAACAAGGATCCAGATGGCGCCGTTGACGAAATTCTTTCATTGTAAACTTCAACGATCAACATCAGCCATCAGGGAACGAAGAAGGTACGCTGTAACGTGTCTGAGTAATTATACCTCGAGGAGTACATACAGTTATGTAATGAAGATTCGTATGTGAGTGTTTGTTTTCTTATTTCTTTTCCCTTTGTTTCATTTGAATGGATTTTTGTACTCAAAGAGCGAGGTAAGATTACGTCAGATACGTTTTTACATATGCTAAAAAAATGGAAAATGATGATGATGAATCAATGACGCGTAGAAAATTATAATCTATTGTATTGCTGTTATCTAATGGTGTTGTAGTTGACTGTATGATGGATGTATCTAATGGTGTTGTAGTTGACTGTATGTTGTTCAATATTGCTATGAAACTCTTCTGATTCATTGTCACTTATACGAAGGATGGAAGTATACGAAATTGATAAAATTATTAATAATATTTACGAAGAGAAAGTAAACTGTTGGATATATGACAAAATAATTCTATTTTAAATAAGAGACTGGTCAGCGTGGTTATTTTGTTTACAAAATCAAACGAATTTAATGAATGTAATGGTAAGGAAGTAACTATAAGTGGCTGTTAAACTATTTTTATGCTTGAAAAGTAATTCGCAAAGTAATGTAAAGCAGTACTACTGAGTTGTACATAACCTCTTTCAGAATTTGTTCTTAACCTCTTGCTTCATAACTTCCTTAATTATACTCTTCAAACTTATTGACTACTTCGATGTTGTTACGAACAGAAACTGATAAAATATTAATCTTAAATATAGATTGAAATGAAAGCTTGTCACGTAAATATATATATATGTCCGGTTTACATTAGAATTAGGGTTAGGGGCGTGAAACGAATCTTCGTTTGGGTTACACGTTGTCGTTATGCAATGGAGAAGACATTGACTAGTGCAAATACGATTATTATAGAACCGGACAAGTAACCGCGGTAGTTAGGTGCTCGAGAAACTAATGACAATGATCCTAGGTTCAATAACGAATCCGCGGTCGACGGGATGATAGATGAACGTACTCACAAAATCTAAGTTGGACGCGTAATATTCACTGGTCGTAAAGAGTTACTCCTTTCATCAATGAGATCGCGAGAAAGAATGTCTTTCCCGTCCCGATGATGCCACGGAGGAAAACTATAATGGGGTGTGTCTAAGGACACGAGATCATCGGATTCGTCGAGAAAAGCCTTCGTTCAGAAAGTAAGGGAAATTGGCGTTGCTGCTAATTGGTCAATCTCCATATCGGTGGTTAGAAAAAGATGCTAGCCGCCCTCGAGGGAAAGTTGCTAGTGGGAGACGCCGCTCGTTGAAACGTATGTCTCCCCTATCTTCCCGTAGTTGGGACAAAGACTGTTTGTCTGTTTGAAGGACTTTAGTTAACTAAACCTTAAGATTTATAACGGGCCCTCGGGCTAGCCGAACATGTACTGCGGAGACGCATCGACATCTGGCAATCATCTTGCTCGAAGAATAGGGTCTGCGTGTGGCGAGCCACGGGACAGAAACCGTTGGAATGTTTACAGTCGCGTGTCGCCACGTATATTTCTTTTAAGGAGAGCTATAGAATTACTCGATACCTGTTGTTAGGCAAAGCGTTCATCCCGTGACCGCGGCTACGTTCGGCGACTGACTGTCACCTCGAGCCAAAGCTCACCGTCACTAATCTCGAACAGTTACAATCGGATTGAATAACTACAATAGTTTAGTTACAGTTATAGTAGACTTTAGATTGCAATGTTGCGGGGCTATCCAAAGGTTCCGGTGTCCTTTCATCTCCGACATATAGATATACATGTATATGTGACGAAATATACTAAAGCAATATTGACCCTTTGTCGCTGAAAGTATCAAACTACAAAATTTTCTTTCAAATTTTCAGAATAAGGAAATCAGGATCATGATAAATAATTGGAACATAATTAAAAATAATATATCTTCTCTATAAGATAATGAATACATTGGTTCATTTAATTTTTATGGATATTCAAACGCTTCTGTGAAATAAAACGTCAAGATTATAGGGTATAAAATTCATAGCTATGAAATAACTAGAACTCTGATGTATTATTAAAAATATACGTTAGGTTGTATGTAGTGATACATACAAAGATTACATGTACAAACCCATAATTAACACAATGCTACCGCAACCATTCTGCAATCTACCTTGCCCAAAACACTCTTCCAGTCACCTCCAAACTCTTCAGTTCTCTCCACCTAACCACCCACAAACCATTCACAAACATGCAATTCTCGACAAAAGAAGAACTTATCGTCAGTTGTCCTTAACATCTCGTTCATTCATTTGGTCCCTATCCCCCTATTTCCTCCCACTGCGATGATCGCACTACATTTTTCCACTTCTCTATTCTATTCTCTGGATGATCTGAATTCTCGAGCAGTCGAGTGAAGATTGATCTGTACAATTGATCGATTTCTTTTTACTACAGACATGCAAGAAATTCCGTGTTGGAGAGCGATGTTGCGAGTTCGAGAGCCTGGACCATCTGAAGAACGTTACCGGAACTGGTATAGTTTATGTCGTTGATGATAAGAATTCCTCCACGACTCAGCAACAAGAGCTACTCTGGGTGATGAGCTCAATGGTGCTGTTGCGGCTATTTTAATTTTTCAACAAGGATCCAGATGGCGCCGTTGACGAAATTCTTTCATTGTAAACTTCAACGATCAACATCAGCCATCAGGGAACGAAGAAGGTACGCTGTAACGTGTCTGAGTAATTATACCTCGAGGAGTACATACAGTTATGTAATGAAGATTCGTATGTGTGTGTTTGTTTTCTTATTTCTTTTCCCTTTGTTTCATTTGAATGGATTTTTGTACTCAAAGAGCGAGGTAAGATTACGTCAGATACGTTTTTACATATGCTAAAAAAATGGAAAATGATGATGATGAATCAATGACGCGTAGAAAATTATAATCTATTGTATTGCTGTTATCTAATGGTGTTGTAGTTGACTGTATGGTGGATGTATCTAATGGTGTTGTAGTTGACTGTATGTTGTTCAATATTGCTATGAAACTCTTCTGATTCATTGTCACTTATACGAAGGATGGAAGTATACGAAATTGATAAAATTATTAATAATATTTACGAAGAGAAAGTAAACTGTTGGATATATGACAAAATAATTCTATTTTAAATAAGAGACTGGTCAGCGTGGTTATTTTGTTTACAAAATCAAACGAATTTAATGAATGTAATGGTAAGGAAGTAACTATAAGTGGCTGTTAAACTATTTTTATGCTTGAAAAGTAATTCGCAAAGTAATGTAAAGCAGTACTACTGAGTTGTACATAACCTCTTTCAGAATTTGTTCTTAACCTCTTGCTTCATAACTTCCTTAATTATACTCTTCAAACTTATTGACTACTTCGATGTTGTTACGAACAGAAACTGATAAAATATTAATCTTAAATATAGATTGAAATGAAAGCTTGTCACGTAAATATATATATATATATGTCGGGTTTACATTAGAATTAGGGTTAGGGGCGTGAAACGAATCTTCGTTTGGGTTACACGTTGTCGTTATGCAATGGAGAAGACATTGACTAGTGCAAATACGATTATTATAGAACCGGACAAGTAACCGCGGTAGTTAGGTGCTCGAGAAACTAATGACAATGATCCTAGGTTCAATAACGAATCCGCGGTCGACGGGATGATAGATGAACGTACTCACAAAATCTAAGTTGGACGCGTAATATTCACTGGTCGTAAAGAGTTACTCCTTTCATCAATGAGATCGCGAGAAAGAATGTCTTTCCCGTCCCGATGATGCCACGGAGGAAAACTATAATGGGGTGTGTCTAAGGACACGAGATCATCGGATTCGTCGAGAAAAGCCTTCGTTCAGAAAGTAAGGGAAATTGGCGTTGCTGCTAATTGGTCAATCTCCATATCGGTGGTTAGAAAAAGATGCTAGCCGCCCTCGAGGGAAAGTTGCTAGTGGGAGACGCCGCTCGTTGAAACGTATGTCTCCCCTATCTTCCCGTAGTTGGGACAAAGACTGTTTGTCTGTTTGAAGGACTTTAGTTAACTAAACCTTAAGATTTATAACGGGCCCTCGGGCTAGCCGAACATGTACTGCGGAGACGCATCGACATCTGGCAATCATCTTGCTCGAAGAATAGGGTCTGCGTGTGGCGAGCCACGGGACAGAAACCGTTGGAATGTTTACAGTCGCGTGTCGCCACGTATATTTCTTTTAAGGAGAGCTATAGAATTACTCGATACCTGTTGTTAGGCAAAGCGTTCATCCCGTGACCGCGGCTACGTTCGGCGACTGACTGTCACCTCGAGCCAAAGCTCACCGTCACTAATCTCGAACAGTTACAATCGGATTGAATAACTACAATAGTTTAGTTACAGTTATAGTAGACTTTAGATTGCAATGTTGCGGGGCTATCCAAAGGTTCCGGTGTCCTTTCATCTCCGACATATAGATATACATGTATATGTGACGAAATATACTAAAGCAATATTGACCCTTTGTCGCTGAAAGTATCAAACTACAAAACTTTCTTTCAAATTTTCAGAATAAGGAAATCAGGTTCATGATAAATAATTGGAACATAATTAAAAATAATATATCTTCTCTATAAGATAATGAATACATTGGTTCATTTAATTTTTATGGATATTCAAACGCTTCTGTGAAATAAAACGTCAAGATTATAGGGTATAAAATTCATAGCTATGAAATAACTAAAACTCTGATGTATTATTAAAAATATACGTTAGGTTGTATGTAGTGATACATACAAAGATTACATGTACAAACCCATAATTAACACAATGCTACCGCAACCATTCTGCAATCTACCTTGCCCAAAACACTCTTCCAGTCACCTCCAAACTCTTCAATTCTCTCCACCTAACCACCCAAAAACCATTCACAAACATGCAATTCTCGACAAAAGAAGAACTTATCGTCAGTTGTCCTTAACATCTCGTTCATTCATTTGGTCCCTATCCCCCTATTTCCTCCCACTGCGATGATCGCACTACATTTTTCCACGTCTCTATTCTATTCTCTGGATGATCTGAATTCTCGAGCAGTCGAGTGAAGATTGATCTGCACAATTGATCGATTTCTTTTTACTACAGACATGCAAGAAATTCCGTGTTGGAGAGCGATGTTGCGAGTTCGAGAGCCTGGACCATCTGAAGAACGTTACCGGAACTGGTATAGTTTATGTCGTTGATGATAAGAATTCCTCCACGACTCAGCAACAAGAGCTACTCTGGGTGATGAGCTCAATGGTGCTGTTGCGGCTATTTTAATTTTTCAACAAGGATCCAGATGGCGCCGTTGACGAAATTCTTTCATTGTAAACTTCAACGATCAACATCAGCCATCAGGGAACGAAGAAGGTACGCTGTAACGTGTCTGAGTAATTATACCTCGAGGAGTACATACAGTTATGTAATGAAGATTCGTATGTGAGTGTTTGTTTTCTTATTTCTTTTCCCTTTGTTTCATTTGAATGGATTTTTGTACTCAAAGAGCGAGGTAAGATTACGTCAGATACGTTTTTACATATGCTAAAAAAATGGAAAATGATGATGATGAATCAATGACGCGTAGAAAATTATAATCTATTGTATTGCTGTTATCTAATGGTGTTGTAGTTGACTGTATGATGGATGTATCTAATGGTGTTGTAGTTGACTGTATGTTGTTCAATATTGCTATGAAACTCTTCTGATTCATTGTCACTTATACGAAGGATGGAAGTATACGAAATTGATAAAATTATTAATAATATTTACGAAGAGAAAGTAAACTGTTGGATATATGACAAAATAATTCTATTTTAAATAAGAGACTGGTCAGCGTGGTTATTTTGTTTACAAAATCAAACGAATTTAATGAATGTAATGGTAAGGAAGTAACTATAAGTGGCTGTTAAACTATTTTTATGCTTGAAAAGTAATTCGCAAAGTAATGTAAAGCAGTACTACTGAGTTGTACATAACCTCTTTCAGAATTTGTTCTTAACCTCTTGCTTCATAACTTCCTTAATTATACTCTTCAAACTTATTGACTACTTCGATGTTGTTACGAACAGAAACTGATAAAATATTAATCTTAAATATAGATTGAAATGAAAGCTTGTCACGTAAATATATATATATATGTCCGGTTTACATTAGAATTAGGGTTAGGGGCGTGAAACGAATCTTCGTTTGGGTTACACGTTGTCGTTATGCAATGGAGAAGACTTTGACTAGTGCAAATACGATTATTATAGAACCGGACAAGTAACCGCGGTAGTTAGGTGCTCGAGAAACTAATGACAATGATCCTAGGTTCAATAACGAATCCGCGGTCGACGGGATGATAGATGAACGTACTCACAAAATCTAAGTCGGACGCGTAATATTCACTGGTCGTAAAGAGTTACTCCTTTCATCAATGAGATCGCGAGAAAGAATGTCTTTCCCGTTCCGATGATGCCACGGAGGAAAACTATAATGGGGTGTGTCTAAGGACACGAGATCATCGGATTCGTCGAGAAAAGCCTTCGTTCAGAAAGTAAGGGAAATTGGCGTTGCTGCTAATTGGTCAATCTCCATATCGGTGGTTAGAAAAAGATGCTAGCCGCCCTCGAGGGAAAGTTGCTAGTGGGAGACGCCGCTCGTTGAAACGTATGTCTCCCCTATCTTCCCGTAGTTGGGACAAAGACTGTTTGTCTGTTTGAAGGACTTTAGTTAACTAAACCTTAAGATTTATAACGGGCCCTCGGGCTAGCCGAACATGTACTGCGGAGACGCATCGACATCTGGCAATCATCTTGCTCGAAGAATAGGGTCTGCGTGTGGCGAGCCACGGGACAGAAACCGTTGGAATGTTTACAGTCGCGTGTCGCCACGTATATTTCTTTTAAGGAGAGCTATAGAATTACTCGATACCTGTTGTTAGGCAAAGCGTTCATCCCGTGACCGCGGCTACGTTCGGCGACTGACTGTCACCTCGAGCCAAAGCTCACCGTCACTAATCTCGAACAGTTACAATCGGATTGAATAACTACAATAGTTTAGTTACAGTTATAGTAGACTTTAGATTGCAATGTTGCGGGGCTATCCAAAGGTTCCGGTGTCCTTTCATCTCCGACATATAGATATACATGTATATGTGACGAAATATACTAAAGCAATATTGACCCTTTGTCGCTGAAAGTATCAAACTACAAAATTTTCTTTCAAATTTTCAGAATAAGGAAATCAGGATCATGATAAATAATTGGAACATAATTAAAAATAATATATCTTCTCTATAAGATAATGAATACATTGGTTCATTTAATTTTTATGGATATTCAAACGCTTCTGTGAAATAAAACGTCAAGATTATAGGGTATAAAATTCATAGCTATGAAATAACTAGAACTCTGATGTATTATTAAAAATATACGTTAGGTTGTATGTAGTGATACATACAAAGATTACATGTACAAACCCATAATTAACACAATGCTACCGCAACCATTCTGCAATCTACCTTGCCCAAAACACTCTTCCAGTCACCTCCAAACTCTTCAGTTCTCTCCACCTAACCACCCACAAACCATTCACAAACATGCAATTCTCGACAAAAGAAGAACTTATCGTCAGTTGTCCTTAACATCTCGTTCATTCATTTGGTCCCTATCCCCCTATTTCCTCCCACTGCGATGATCGCACTACATTTTTCCACGTCTCTATTCTATTCTCTGGATGATCTGAATTCTCGAGCAGTCGAGTGAAGATTGATCTGTACAATTGATCGATTTCTTTTTACTACAGACATGCAAGAAATTCCGTGTTGGAGAGCGATGTTGCGAGTTCGAGAGCCTGGACCATCTGAAGAACGTTACCGGAACTGGTATAGTTTATGTCGTTGATGATAAGAATTCCTCCACGACTCAGCAACAAGAGCTACTCTGGGTGATGAGCTCAATGGTGCTGTTGCGGCTATTTTAATTTTTCAACAAGGATCCAGATGGCGCCGTTGACGAAATTCTTTCATTGTAAACTTCAACGATCAACATCAGCCATCAGGGAACGAAGAAGGTACGCTGTAACGTGTCTGAGTAATTATACCTCGAGGAGTACATACAGTTATGTAATGAAGATTCGTATGTGAGTGTTTGTTTTCTTATTTCTTTTCCCTTTGTTTCATTTGAATGGATTTTTGTACTCAAAGAGCGAGGTAAGATTACGTCAGATACGTTTTTACATATGCTAAAAAAATGGAAAATGATGATGATGAATCAATGACGCGTAGAAAATTATAATCTATTGTATTGCTGTTATCTAATGGTGTTGTAGTTGACTGTATGATGGATGTATCTAATGGTGTTGTAGTTGACTGTATGTTGTTCAATATTGCTATGAAACTCTTCTGATTCATTGTCACTTATACGAAGGATGGAAGTATACGAAATTGATAAAATTATTAATAATATTTACGAAGAGAAAGTAAACTGTTGGATATATGACAAAATAATTCTATTTTAAATAAGAGACTGGTCAGCGTGGTTATTTTGTTTACAAAATCAAACGAATTTAATGAATGTAATGGTAAGGAAGTAACTATAAGTGGCTGTTAAACTATTTTTATGCTTGAAAAGTAATTCGCAAAGTAATGTAAAGCAGTACTACTGAGTTGTACATAACCTCTTTCAGAATTTGTTCTTAACCTCTTGCTTCATAACTTCCTTAATTATACTCTTCAAACTTATTGACTACTTCGATGTTGTTACGAACAGAAACTGATAAAATATTAATCTTAAATATAGATTGAAATGAAAGCTTGTCACGTAAATATATATATATATGTCCGGTTTACATTAGAATTAGGGTTAGGGGCGTGAAACGAATCTTCGTTTGGGTTACACGTTGTCGTTATGCAATGGAGAAGACATTGACTAGTGCAAATACGATTATTATAGAACCGGACAAGTAACCGCGGTAGTTAGGTGCTCGAGAAACTAATGACAATGATCCTAGGTTCAATAACGAATCCGCGGTCGACGGGATGATAGATGAACGTACTCACAAAATCTAAGTCGGACGCGTAATATTCACTGGTCGTAAAGAGTTACTCCTTTCATCAATGAGATCGCGAGAAAGAATGTCTTTCCCGTTCCGATGATGCCACGGAGGAAAACTATAATGGGGTGTGTCTAAGGACACGAGATCATCGGATTCGTCGAGAAAAGCCTTCGTTCAGAAAGTAAGGGAAATTGGCGTTGCTGCTAATTGGTCAATCTCCATATCGGTGGTTAGAAAAAGATGCTAGCCGCCCTCGAGGGAAAGTTGCTAGTGGGAGACGCCGCTCGTTGAAACGTATGTCTCCCCTATCTTCCCGTAGTTGGGACAAAGACTGTTTGTCTGTTTGAAGGACTTTAGTTAACTAAACCTTAAGATTTATAACGGGCCCTCGGGCTAGCCGAACATGTACTGCGGAGACGCATCGACATCTGGCAATCATCTTGCTCGAAGAATAGGGTCTGCGTGTGGCGAGCCACGGGACAGAAACCGTTGGAATGTTTACAGTCGCGTGTCGCCACGTATATTTCTTTTAAGGAGAGCTATAGAATTACTCGATACCTGTTGTTAGGCAAAGCGTTCATCCCGTGACCGCGGCTACGTTCGGCGACTGACTGTCACCTCGAGCCAAAGCTCACCGTCACTAATCTCGAACAGTTACAATCGGATTGAATAACTACAATAGTTTAGTTACAGTTATAGTAGACTTTAGATTGCAATGTTGCGGGGCTATCCAAAGGTTCCGGTGTCCTTTCATCTCCGACATATAGATATACATGTATATGTGACGAAATATACTAAAGCAATATTGACCCTTTGTCGCTGAAAGTATCAAACTACAAAATTTTCTTTCAAATTTTCAGAATAAGGAAATCAGGATCATGATAAATAATTGGAACATAATTAAAAATAATATATCTTCTCTATAAGATAATGAATACATTGGTTCATTTAATTTTTATGGATATTCAAACGCTTCTGTGAAATAAAACGTCAAGATTATAGGGTATAAAATTCATAGCTATGAAATAACTAGAACTCTGATGTATTATTAAAAATATACGTTAGGTTGTATGTAGTGATACATACAAAGATTACATGTACAAACCCATAATTAACACAATGCTACCGCAACCATTCTGCAATCTACCTTGCCCAAAACACTCTTCCAGTCACCTCCAAACTCTTCAGTTCTCTCCACCTAACCACCCACAAACCATTCACAAACATGCAATTCTCGACAAAAGAAGAACTTATCGTCAGTTGTCCTTAACATCTCGTTCATTCATTTGGTCCCTATCCCCCTATTTCCTCCCACTGCGATGATCGCACTACATTTTTCCACGTCTCTATTCTATTCTCTGGATGATCTGAATTCTCGAGCAGTCGAGTGAAGATTGATCTGTACAATTGATCGATTTCTTTTTACTACAGACATGCAAGAAATTCCGTGTTGGAGAGCGATGTTGCGAGTTCGAGAGCCTGGACCATCTGAAGAACGTTACCGGAACTGGTATAGTTTATGTCGTTGATGATAAGAATTCCTCCACGACTCAGCAACAAGAGCTACTCTGGGTGATGAGCTCAATGGTGCTGTTGCGGCTATTTTAATTTTTCAACAAGGATCCAGATGGCGCCGTTGACGAAATTCTTTCATTGTAAACTTCAACGATCAACATCAGCCATCAGGGAACGAAGAAGGTACGCTGTAACGTGTCTGAGTAATTATACCTCGAGGAGTACATACAGTTATGTAATGAAGATTCGTATGTGTGTGTTTGTTTTCTTATTTCTTTTCCCTTTGTTTCATTTGAATGGATTTTTGTACTCAAAGAGCGAGGTAAGATTACGTCAGATACGTTTTTACATATGCTAAAAAAATGGAAAATGATGATGATGAATCAATGACGCGTAGAAAATTATAATCTATTGTATTGCTGTTATCTAATGGTGTTGTAGTTGACTGTATGGTGGATGTATCTAATGGTGTTGTAGTTGACTGTATGTTGTTCAATATTGCTATGAAACTCTTCTGATTCATTGTCACTTATACGAAGGATGGAAGTATACGAAATTGATAAAATTATTAATAATATTTACGAAGAGAAAGTAAACTGTTGGATATATGACAAAATAATTCTATTTTAAATAAGAGACTGGTCAGCGTGGTTATTTTGTTTACAAAATCAAACGAATTTAATGAATGTAATGGTAAGGAAGTAACTATAAGTGGCTGTTAAACTATTTTTATGCTTGAAAAGTAATTCGCAAAGTAATGTAAAGCAGTACTACTGAGTTGTACATAACCTCTTTCAGAATTTGTTCTTAACCTCTTGCTTCATAACTTCCTTAATTATACTCTTCAAACTTATTGACTACTTCGATGTTGTTACGAACAGAAACTGATAAAATATTAATCTTAAATATAGATTGAAATGAAAGCTTGTCACGTAAATATATATATATGTCGGATCAGGATTCGAATTTTGGGCGCGCGACGACTCTTCATGTGGACTAGCCATCGTTTCACAAAGCCGAGATTTTATTTACACGTATATACAGGTCTATCACTAAGCTTAACAAATAATAAGTACAACTAATAATAAGTCTAACAAACACTAAGCCTAATGAATAATACGATCTACGAATAATTAAATTAAATAATACTATTAGCAATGTTTGAGTTCAAACGAATCCACGGTCACCGGGATAACTCCTTGCTAAGCGAAACTAACTTAGACGCAAATGCGATCCTCGAAAACGCTCGATGTATCACTCTCCAAGGCAATCGCAAGAATGCCAGCCTCGTGGAGATTTTTCTCCCTGTACGATTGCATTTTGTTTTCTATACCCGTTTGGAAGCATCGAGAAGGTTCCAAACGCCGTTGCTAGGCACACTCGTTGGAAGCATCGAGAAAGTTCCAAACGCCGTTGCTAGGCAGTTTCTGCCTGGAGTTTTGGTTACTAAATACAATGTATGTCCCATTGCATCGGCACCTCCGAGGCAACATCACACGTGGCTCGGCCCGCTCTCGAGGCCGCATGCCGCCACAACCACACTTCTCGGAAAACACATACAACCACTCCAGACCTCCGTTAGATAAAACATCCATCCCGTGACCGTGGCTACGTTCAGCGACCGATTGTCACCTCGAACCCAATCTCGCTTATTACAAATCTTAAACAATTACAACTATAATAAAATCTAGGCCAAGGTACTAGAGGATGTTCCCAAAATTTCCAAGGAAGGGCTTCGGCTTTCCTTTCATCTCCGACACGGCCATCCTGACTATCACACGTCCTCGGGTGTACCTTCGTTAACAAAACAAAAGGAAACAAGATTAGTGTCATTGTGATTAGCATTCAAAGTGCCAGTTGCATTCTGCGTGCTTTCAGTCGGGTCGTAATGACATGACGGACCATTCTCGATTTCACACCCAAATGGGTCTCATCCTTCGAATCGCACATACTCTCAAAGTTCGTTACATAACCAGCTTCGTAACACGATCGCTGTCAACACTAGACCGCCTCCAGCCTCGTGACATTGTCACTGTCGGTACTAGACCAGCTCCAGCTTCGTGACATCGTCGCTGTCGGTACTAGACCAGCTCCAAATCCGTGACATTGTCGCTGTCGGTACTAGACCAGCTCCAACCTCGTGACATTGTCGCTATCGGTACTAAACCAGCTCCAACCTCGTGGCATTGTCGCTGTCGGTACTAAACCGGCTCCCAGCTTCGTGACATCGTCGCTGTCGGTACTAAACCGGCTCCCAGCTTCGTGACATCGTCACTGTCGGTACTAAACCGGCTCCCAGCTTCGTGACATCGTCGCTGTCGGTACTAAACCGGCTCCCAGCTTCGTGACATCGTCGCTGTCGGTACTAAACCGGCTCCCAGCTTCGTGACATCGTCACTCCCAGTGCCTGACCGCACTGAACTCCGTCCCATGGCCGCACCTGGGCTCATATAATTCTACGATCCTCTGGGATCGGGGTACTCACATCGCCATGGTCACTGTTCTCGTCATCACAACAGACATCCAACTCCGCAGGAATGCGACTATCCGGCATTTTCCTTAACCTGTCATGACTGTACTTGTATGACCTTTTCCCATCCAGTGTTTTCAAGGTATATCGGTCTCCTCCCAGGACCTCCGATATCACAAACGGACCCCTGAATTTTGGATCCAATTTTGTCTGGTTCCTTTCTTCATTTTGGCGTAGTACCAAATCACCAGGATTAAACCTAACTACTTTAGCTTTGGTTTTATCGAATCTCTCTTTGTCATACCTAGCACTAGTTTCCATCTCTTTTATTGCCTGTTGTCTTACACTGGAGATATCTATTTCTTTTTCCTCGATGTTATCAGGTAGTAATAAGTCATACGGTCTTGCTGCTCTACCAATCAATAACTCTAAAGGACTCGATTTGGTTACGCGGTTGATGGTGCAATTCAAAGCCAATTGCATCTCCCCGATCGCGTCTTGCCATGAACGCCCGGTCGTTTCTACCGTTGTGAACATATTTTTTAACGTGCTCATAACACGCTCTACTTGCCCATTGGCCCTACTTGCACCGGTCGCGATCAAATGAACTTTGATTTGTTTGCTTGCACAGAATTCTTGAAACTCCCGGCCCGTGAAACATCTACCCTGATCTGCTATTATCCGACAGGGACTACCGAACAAAAACACGGCGGACTTAAGTGCCTTGATAACGCTGAGCGAATCCAATTTGCGTGTGTGATATAAGTGCACGAATTTCGTAAAGGCATCGATCAAGACGACGACATACTCTTTCGAGTCATTCTTGCCACTCAGCTTGCCCGTTATGTCCATATGCACCGTATGCCACGGTATGCCGGTCTTAGGTATAGGATGCAGTTCAGCCTGTATTTTACCTGAACTAGCCTTCGAAACTCTACAAGCATGGCAGTTCTCGACAAACTTGCGAACATACTTCGCCATTCCCTCGAACCAATAATACTCATAGAGCTTCTCGAGCGTTTTATCCCATCCTAAGTGCATAATTGACTGATGCACATGGTTGATGACGGACCATCTAAAACCTCTCGGAACAATGGGTAAGCAAAGGGTTCTGCCCTTTCGTTGTACTTTACGGTAAAGTGTACCGGATCGCAGTTCGTAGGTATTCGCGATATCTTCCGCGAGCTCTTCGTTCTGTAATTTATTAACGATTTCGGAGATTTGCGGATCGCGACGTTGTTCCGCTAATAGCCAGTCTTCGGAGATCTCGGCCAGATTAATCTCTTTCTCTGCGACCTTGTCTATCATACGGCGATTCAAGTCTACGGGGTTTCGCGAAAAGAAATCTACGTGGGCCATTCGTTTACCCTCTCGATACATGATGTCAAAATCGAATGTTTGCAAATAAGCCCACCACCTATAAACCCGGTCGTTTAAGTTTACTTTGTTGCTGGAGGCTTTCAAAGAATTACAGTCCGTAACTACTAAGAATTTCCGTCCATGTAAGTAGTGTCGGAAATGCTTAACGGCGCTTACTACTGCTAGTGTCTCCAGTTCGTACGAATGATACCTAGATTCCGCGGGACTGGTCCTTTTACTATAATATTCGATGACTCTGTTTTCCTTTTCGACTCTATGCATTAAAATAGCTCCATACCCCTCCGAACTAGCGTCGGTATGTAACTCTATGGGCCGATTGGGATCAAATATCATTAACACCGGCGCGTCGGTCAGAACGGAAATTATCTGTTGTCTTATCTTTTCGTGCCTGTCCGTCCAAGTTATGTGCTTGTTACTAGAAGTGAGTGCGTACAAGGGTTTCATCACTTGCGAAAATTTAGGAATAAATTTTCGGAAGTAAGAGGCCAAACCTATAAACTGCCTAAGCTGTGTGACGGTCGACGGTGCAGGTAAAGAATTCAAAGCTTGTATTTTTCCCGGGTTTGGACGAACTTCTCCGTTACGAATTACATATCCCAAATAAAGTACCGACGTCTTCAGAAAAGAACATTTAGCGAAATTGAAAGAAAATCCGGCGTTTACGAGAGTGTTTAGTACAGTGTGCAACCTTTCTAGAGCTTGATCTATTGAGTCGGCGATTATTAGAACGTCGTCCAAATAAACAACGACATACGAATAAGCGAGGTCGCCTAAGGCCTTGAAAATGGCTCTCTGGAAAACGGCTGGTGCATTTTTCAACCCAAACGGCATCGTCACGTATTCGTATTGACCGTCGGGGGTAACGAACGCAGTATATTCCGTCGAGTTAGGGTGAATGGGGATCTGGTGAAATCCGCTAGCCATGTCCAGGCTAATGAAGTATCTCGCACTCTGCAATCTCGCGATTTGGTCAGCAATAAGGGGTAAGGGATACCGATCCGCGACCGTATTTTTATTCAGCGCTCGAAAGTCTACGCACAATCTGTCTGAGCCGTCCTTCTTCTTCACGAGTATTATAGGGCTCGCGAACGGCGAATTACTAGGTTTTACAATTTGTGCTTTAATTAACTCGTCTATCCTCTCGCGTACTATTCTTCGCTCTTCCACGCTAAGCCTGTAAGGGCTTCTCTGCACGGTGACGTTGGGATCGATTAGCCGTATTTCCAACTGGCCCGTACTGACGCGAGTACGCGGGAAACCCGTAATGAATGATTCTTTGAATTTTTCGAGAACAGAGATTAATCGATCTTTATAGTTACCGATCACATCAGTGTCAACCTCGTTAATGTTGACCGCATCTTCTGCGACTTTACCACAAGCGTTAACGACCTTTGTTTTACAAATAACGAGGCTATCTTGCGCGATATTTACGTCGAATCCCTGGCTCAAAATCTCGCGAACAATCATGATGTCGTATTTTAGGTAATCGTCAGCAAGGACATGAAAAACTATCTCCAATGTAAGATCGTTAATACGAACAGTGGACAAAATCTGAAGTGTACTCTTAATACAAGTATTCCCGATCCCCCGCATCACTACCACATCGGTTATTCTTTTGCCCGAAAATTTCGAGGCTAGGGACTCTTTGATTAACGAACACTCGGCCCCAGAATCAAAGTAAAATGGATACGACTCACCCAGATGGCTTAATCTACCAGCCGGAGCTTCTACTACACAGGAGTCGATCCGGCGTTCGTCAATGGAATCGTAGTTTCTTTTCCGCGATGATGGGCAATTAGGCGCGATATGTCCCTCCTCGTGGCATTTGAAGCAGGTCACCTTCGACGATGCGGCTGGTCGTTTTTCCTTCGGGTTTCGTATATCCTGCTCCTTCCCCGTTTGTGTTTGCAGGCGACACTCCGTTCTCCTATGTCCGTGAGCACCACAGCGGTAGCACTTAATCCGAGGAACTGATAGCCTGCTGCGTTTAGCTTCAGGTTCCGTTAGTGAATTTCTTGGCGAAAATGTCGGCTGATCGTTGTAAGGGAGAATCCTCATTTCATCATGAAATTGGTCCTCCGTCCTGATATTATTCGCGAGCGTTAGTCGCCGAAAGCGTCGATCTTGTGAACTCAGCATATAAAGGGCGAGGGCATTGATCACTTCGGGCATCGTTAGATCTTGCAACTTCATCTGCAGCATGGAGCGGAGGCGACTACCGTACGCTCCCGGAGATTCAGTCTCCGACGGTCGTTCTCTGGATATCCTTATTAACGCCGAAGCGGCTGTCTCTCTGCCACCAAAACGCGAAAGAAATTGTTCCTTAAACGTTGGCCAGGTAAGCTTTCCACCGCGCACCATTTGTGAAAGCCAATGCGCAGCAGAACCCCTTAGGGCGCGATTTAGAGCGGAAAGTAACGCACTCTCTTGCATCGGGTGGTCTTTCAAAATCAGATCAGCATGAGAGCACCACGCGGATGGATCGGCGCCCGCGCCTTCGGGGTCAAAACGTGGTAACGTTGCATCCTTAGATTCCGTACTCGGTCGTTGCTCCCCCGGTTTGTGCGCTAGCGTCTGAATTAACTCGCGCATAAGGTCCATTTGCTCTTGTAGCACTTTAAACGGTTCTGATCCCACTTCTGATGTCGGATCAGGATTCGAATTTTGGGCGCGCGACGACTCTTCATGTGGACTAGCCATCGTTTCACAAAGCCGAGATTTTATTTACACGTATATACAGGTCTATCACTAAGCTTAACAAATAATAAGTACAACTAATAATAAGTCTAACAAACACTAAGCCTAATGAATAATACGATCTACGAATAATTAAATTAAATAATACTATTAGCAATGTTTGAGTTCAAACGAATCCACGGTCACCGGGATAACTCCTTACTAAGCGAAACTAACTTAGACGCAAATGCGATCCTCGAAAACGCTCGATGTATCACTCTCCAAGGCAATCGCAAGAATGCCAGCCTCGTGGAGATTTTTCTCCCTGTACGATTGCATTTTGTTTTCTATACCCGTTTGGAAGCATCGAGAAGGTTCCAAACGCCGTTGCTAGGCACACTCGTTGGAAGCATCGAGAAAGTTCCAAACGCCGTTGCTAGGCAGTTTCTGCCTGGAGTTTTGGTTACTAAATACAATGTATGTCCCATTGCATCGGCACCTCCGAGGCAACATCACACGTGGCTCGGCCCGCTCTCGAGGCCGCATGCCGCCACAACCACACTTCTCGGAAAACACATACAACCACTCCAGACCTCCGTTAGATAAAACATCCATCCCGTGACCGTGGCTACGTTCAGCGACCGATTGTCACCTCGAACCCAATCTCGCTTATTACAAATCTTAAACAATTACAACTATAATAAAATCTAGGCCAAGGTACTAGAGGATGTTCCCAAAATTTCCAAGGAAGGGCTTCGGCTTTCCTTTCATCTCCGACATATATATATGTCGGGTTTACATTAGAATTAGGGTTAGGGGCGTGAAACGAATCTTCGTTTGGGTTACACGTTGTCGTTATGCAATGGAGAAGACATTGACTAGTGCAAATACGATTATTATAGAACCGGACAAGTAACCGCGGTAGTTAGGTGCTCGAGAAACTAATGACAATGATCCTAGGTTCAATAACGAATCCGCGGTCGACGGGATGATAGATGAACGTACTCACAAAATCTAAGTTGGACGCGTAATATTCACTGGTCGTAAAGAGTTACTCCTTTCGTCAATGAGATCGCGAGAAAGAATGTCTTTCCCGTCCCGATGATGCCACGGAGGAAAACTATAATGGGGTGTGTCTAAGGACACGAGATCATCGGATTCGTCGAGAAAAGCCTTCGTTCAGAAAGTAAGGGAAATTGGCGTTGCTGCTAATTGGTCAATCTCCATATCGGTGGTTAGAAAAAGATGCTAGCCGCCCTCGAGGGAAAGTTGCTAGTGGGAGACGCCGCTCGTTGAAACGTATGTCTCCCCTATCTTCCCGTAGTTGGGACAAAGACTGTTTGTCTGTTTGAAGGACTTTAGTTAACTAAACCTTAAGATTTATAACGGGCCCTCGGGCTAGCCGAACATGTACTGCGGAGACGCATCGACATCTGGCAATCATCTTGCTCGAAGAATAGGGTCTGCGTGTGGCGAGCCACGGGACAGAAACCGTTGGAATGTTTACAGTCGCGTGTCGCCACGTATATTTCTTTTAAGGAGAGCTATAGAATTACTCGATACCTGTTGTTAGGCAAAGCGTTCATCCCGTGACCGCGGCTACGTTCGGCGACTGACTGTCACCTCGAGCCAAAGCTCACCGTCACTAATCTCGAACAGTTACAATCGGATTGAATAACTACAATAGTTTAGTTACAGTTATAGTAGACTTTAGATTGCAATGTTGCGGGGCTATCCAAAGGTTCCGGTGTCCTTTCATCTCCGACATATAGATATACATGTATATGTGACGAAATATACTAAAGCAATATTGACCCTTTGTCGCTGAAAGTATCAAACTACAAAACTTTCTTTCAAATTTTCAGAATAAGGAAATCAGGTTCATGATAAATAATTGGAACATAATTAAAAATAATATATCTTCTCTATAAGATAATGAATACATTGGTTCATTTAATTTTTATGGATATTCAAACGCTTCTGTGAAATAAAACGTCAAGATTATAGGGTATAAAATTCATAGCTATGAAATAACTAAAACTCTGATGTATTATTAAAAATATACGTTAGGTTGTATGTAGTGATACATACAAAGATTACATGTACAAACCCATAATTAACACAATGCTACCGCAACCATTCTGCAATCTACCTTGCCCAAAACACTCTTCCAGTCACCTCCAAACTCTTCAATTCTCTCCACCTAACCACCCAAAAACCATTCACAAACATGCAATTCTCGACAAAAGAAGAACTTATCGTCAGTTGTCCTTAACATCTCGTTCATTCATTTGGTCCCTATCCCCCTATTTCCTCCCACTGCGATGATCGCACTACATTTTTCCACGTCTCTATTCTATTCTCTGGATGATCTGAATTCTCGAGCAGTCGAGTGAAGATTGATCTGCACAATTGATCGATTTCTTTTTACTACAGACATGCAAGAAATTCCGTGTTGGAGAGCGATGTTGCGAGTTCGAGAGCCTGGACCATCTGAAGAACGTTACCGGAACTGGTATAGTTTATGTCGTTGATGATAAGAATTCCTCCACGACTCAGCAACAAGAGCTACTCTGGGTGATGAGCTCAATGGTGCTGTTGCGGCTATTTTAATTTTTCAACAAGGATCCAGATGGCGCCGTTGACGAAATTCTTTCATTGTAAACTTCAACGATCAACATCAGCCATCAGGGAACGAAGAAGGTACGCTGTAACGTGTCTGAGTAATTATACCTCGAGGAGTACATACAGTTATGTAATGAAGATTCGTATGTGAGTGTTTGTTTTCTTATTTCTTTTCCCTTTGTTTCATTTGAATGGATTTTTGTACTCAAAGAGCGAGGTAAGATTACGTCAGATACGTTTTTACATATGCTAAAAAAATGGAAAATGATGATGATGAATCAATGACGCGTAGAAAATTATAATCTATTGTATTGCTGTTATCTAATGGTGTTGTAGTTGACTGTATGATGGATGTATCTAATGGTGTTGTAGTTGACTGTATGTTGTTCAATATTGCTATGAAACTCTTCTGATTCATTGTCACTTATACGAAGGATGGAAGTATACGAAATTGATAAAATTATTAATAATATTTACGAAGAGAAAGTAAACTGTTGGATATATGACAAAATAATTCTATTTTAAATAAGAGACTGGTCAGCGTGGTTATTTTGTTTACAAAATCAAACGAATTTAATGAATGTAATGGTAAGGAAGTAACTATAAGTGGCTGTTAAACTATTTTTATGCTTGAAAAGTAATTCGCAAAGTAATGTAAAGCAGTACTACTGAGTTGTACATAACCTCTTTCAGAATTTGTTCTTAACCTCTTGCTTCATAACTTCCTTAATTATACTCTTCAAACTTATTGACTACTTCGATGTTGTTACGAACAGAAACTGATAAAATATTAATCTTAAATATAGATTGAAATGAAAGCTTGTCACGTAAATATATATATATATGTCCGGTTTACATTAGAATTAGGGTTAGGGGCGTGAAACGAATCTTCGTTTGGGTTACACGTTGTCGTTATGCAATGGAGAAGACATTGACTAGTGCAAATACGATTATTATAGAACCGGACAAGTAACCGCGGTAGTTAGGTGCTCGAGAAACTAATGACAATGATCCTAGGTTCAATAACGAATCCGCGGTCGACGGGATGATAGATGAACGTACTCACAAAATCTAAGTCGGACGCGTAATATTCACTGGTCGTAAAGAGTTACTCCTTTCATCAATGAGATCGCGAGAAAGAATGTCTTTCCCGTTCCGATGATGCCACGGAGGAAAACTATAATGGGGTGTGTCTAAGGACACGAGATCATCGGATTCGTCGAGAAAAGCCTTCGTTCAGAAAGTAAGGGAAATTGGCGTTGCTGCTAATTGGTCAATCTCCATATCGGTGGTTAGAAAAAGATGCTAGCCGCCCTCGAGGGAAAGTTGCTAGTGGGAGACGCCGCTCGTTGAAACGTATGTCTCCCCTATCTTCCCGTAGTTGGGACAAAGACTGTTTGTCTGTTTGAAGGACTTTAGTTAACTAAACCTTAAGATTTATAACGGGCCCTCGGGCTAGCCGAACATGTACTGCGGAGACGCATCGACATCTGGCAATCATCTTGCTCGAAGAATAGGGTCTGCGTGTGGCGAGCCACGGGACAGAAACCGTTGGAATGTTTACAGTCGCGTGTCGCCACGTATATTTCTTTTAAGGAGAGCTATAGAATTACTCGATACCTGTTGTTAGGCAAAGCGTTCATCCCGTGACCGCGGCTACGTTCGGCGACTGACTGTCACCTCGAGCCAAAGCTCACCGTCACTAATCTCGAACAGTTACAATCGGATTGAATAACTACAATAGTTTAGTTACAGTTATAGTAGACTTTAGATTGCAATGTTGCGGGGCTATCCAAAGGTTCCGGTGTCCTTTCATCTCCGACATATAGATATACATGTATATGTGACGAAATATACTAAAGCAATATTGACCCTTTGTCGCTGAAAGTATCAAACTACAAAATTTTCTTTCAAATTTTCAGAATAAGGAAATCAGGATCATGATAAATAATTGGAACATAATTAAAAATAATATATCTTCTCTATAAGATAATGAATACATTGGTTCATTTAATTTTTATGGATATTCAAACGCTTCTGTGAAATAAAACGTCAAGATTATAGGGTATAAAATTCATAGCTATGAAATAACTAAAACTCTGATGTATTATTAAAAATATACGTTAGGTTGTATGTAGTGATACATACAAAGATTACATGTACAAACCCATAATTAACACAATGCTACCGCAACCATTCTGCAATCTACCTTGCCCAAAACACTCTTCCAGTCACCTCCAAACTCTTCAGTTCTCTCCACCTAACCACCCACAAACCATTCACAAACATGCAATTCTCGACAAAAGAAGAACTTATCGTCAGTTGTCCTTAACATCTCGTTCATTCATTTGGTCCCTATCCCCCTATTTCCTCCCACTGCGATGATCGCACTACATTTTTCCACGTCTCTATTCTATTCTCTGGATGATCTGAATTCTCGAGCAGTCGAGTGAAGATTGATCTGTACAATTGATCGATTTCTTTTTACTACAGACATGCAAGAAATTCCGTGTTGGAGAGCGATGTTGCGAGTTCGAGAGCCTGGACCATCTGAAGAACGTTACCGGAACTGGTATAGTTTATGTCGTTGATGATAAGAATTCCTCCACGACTCAGCAACAAGAGCTACTCTGGGTGATGAGCTCAATGGTGCTGTTGCGGCTATTTTAATTTTTCAACAAGGATCCAGATGGCGCCGTTGACGAAATTCTTTCATTGTAAACTTCAACGATCAACATCAGCCATCAGGGAACGAAGAAGGTACGCTGTAACGTGTCTGAGTAATTATACCTCGAGGAGTACATACAGTTATGTAATGAAGATTCGTATGTGAGTGTTTGTTTTCTTATTTCTTTTCCCTTTGTTTCATTTGAATGGATTTTTGTACTCAAAGAGCGAGGTAAGATTACGTCAGATACGTTTTTACATATGCTAAAAAAATGGAAAATGATGATGATGAATCAATGACGCGTAGAAAATTATAATCTATTGTATTGCTGTTATCTAATGGTGTTGTAGTTGACTGTATGATGGATGTATCTAATGGTGTTGTAGTTGACTGTATGTTGTTCAATATTGCTATGAAACTCTTCTGATTCATTGTCACTTATACGAAGGATGGAAGCATACGAAATTGATAAAATTATTAATAATATTTACGAAGAGAAAGTAAACTGTTGGATATATGACAAAATAATTCTATTTTAAATAAGAGACTGGTCAGCGTGGTTATTTTGTTTACAAAATCAAACGAATTTAATGAATGTAATGGTAAGGAAGTAACTATAAGTGGCTGTTAAACTATTTTTATGCTTGAAAAGTAATTCGCAAAGTAATGTAAAGCAGTACTACTGAGTTGTACATAACCTCTTTCAGAATTTGTTCTTAACCTCTTGCTTCATAACTTCCTTAATTATACTCTTCAAACTTATTGACTACTTCGATGTTGTTACGAACAGAAACTGATAAAATATTAATCTTAAATATAGATTGAAATGAAAGCTTGTCACGTAAATATATATATATATATGTCGGGTTTACATTAGAATTAGGGTTAGGGGCGTGAAACGAATCTTCGTTTGGGTTACACGTTGTCGTTATGCAATGGAGAAGACATTGACTAGTGCAAATACGATTATTATAGAACCGGACAAGTAACCGCGGTAGTTAGGTGCTCGAGAAACTAATGACAATGATCCTAGGTTCAATAACGAATCCGCGGTCGACGGGATGATAGATGAACGTACTCACAAAATCTAAGTTGGACGCGTAATATTCACTGGTCGTAAAGAGTTACTCCTTTCATCAATGAGATCGCGAGAAAGAATGTCTTTCCCGTCCCGATGATGCCACGGAGGAAAACTATAATGGGGTGTGTCTAAGGACACGAGATCATCGGATTCGTCGAGAAAAGCCTTCGTTCAGAAAGTAAGGGAAATTGGCGTTGCTGCTAATTGGTCAATCTCCATATCGGTGGTTAGAAAAAGATGCTAGCCGCCCTCGAGGGAAAGTTGCTAGTGGGAGACGCCGCTCGTTGAAACGTATGTCTCCCCTATCTTCCCGTAGTTGGGACAAAGACTGTTTGTCTGTTTGAAGGACTTTAGTTAACTAAACCTTAAGATTTATAACGGGCCCTCGGGCTAGCCGAACATGTACTGCGGAGACGCATCGACATCTGGCAATCATCTTGCTCGAAGAATAGGGTCTGCGTGTGGCGAGCCACGGGACAGAAACCGTTGGAATGTTTACAGTCGCGTGTCGCCACGTATATTTCTTTTAAGGAGAGCTATAGAATTACTCGATACCTGTTGTTAGGCAAAGCGTTCATCCCGTGACCGCGGCTACGTTCGGCGACTGACTGTCACCTCGAGCCAAAGCTCACCGTCACTAATCTCGAACAGTTACAATCGGATTGAATAACTACAATAGTTTAGTTACAGTTATAGTAGACTTTAGATTGCAATGTTGCGGGGCTATCCAAAGGTTCCGGTGTCCTTTCATCTCCGACATATAGATATACATGTATATGTGACGAAATATACTAAAGCAATATTGACCCTTTGTCGCTGAAAGTATCAAACTACAAAATTTTCTTTCAAATTTTCAGAATAAGGAAATCAGGATCATGATAAATAATTGGAACATAATTAAAAATAATATATCTTCTCTATAAGATAATGAATACATTGGTTCATTTAATTTTTATGGATATTCAAACGCTTCTGTGAAATAAAACGTCAAGATTATAGGGTATAAAATTCATAGCTATGAAATAACTAGAACTCTGATGTATTATTAAAAATATACGTTAGGTTGTATGTAGTGATACATACAAAGATTACATGTACAAACCCATAATTAACACAATGCTACCGCAACCATTCTGCAATCTACCTTGCCCAAAACACTCTTCCAGTCACCTCCAAACTCTTCAGTTCTCTCCACCTAACCACCCACAAACCATTCACAAACATGCAATTCTCGACAAAAGAAGAACTTATCGTCAGTTGTCCTTAACATCTCGTTCATTCATTTGGTCCCTATCCCCCTATTTCCTCCCACTGCGATGATCGCACTACATTTTTCCACGTCTCTATTCTATTCTCTGGATGATCTGAATTCTCGAGCAGTCGAGTGAAGATTGATCTGTACAATTGATCGATTTCTTTTTACTACAGACATGCAAGAAATTCCGTGTTGGAGAGCGATGTTGCGAGTTCGAGAGCCTGGACCATCTGAAGAACGTTACCGGAACTGGTATAGTTTATGTCGTTGATGATAAGAATTCCTCCACGACTCAGCAACAAGAGCTACTCTGGGTGATGAGCTCAATGGTGCTGTTGCGGCTATTTTAATTTTTCAACAAGGATCCAGATGGCGCCGTTGACGAAATTCTTTCATTGTAAACTTCAACGATCAACATCAGCCATCAGGGAACGAAGAAGGTACGCTGTAACGTGTCTGAGTAATTATACCTCGAGGAGTACATACAGTTATGTAATGAAGATTCGTATGTGAGTGTTTGTTTTCTTATTTCTTTTCCCTTTGTTTCATTTGAATGGATTTTTGTACTCAAAGAGCGAGGTAAGATTACGTCAGATACGTTTTTACATATGCTAAAAAAATGGAAAATGATGATGATGAATCAATGACGCGTAGAAAATTATAATCTATTGTATTGCTGTTATCTAATGGTGTTGTAGTTGACTGTATGGTGGATGTATCTAATGGTGTTGTAGTTGACTGTATGTTGTTCAATATTGCTATGAAACTCTTCTGATTCATTGTCACTTATACGAAGGATGGAAGCATACGAAATTGATAAAATTATTAATAATATTTACGAAGAGAAAGTAAACTGTTGGATATATGACAAAATAATTCTATTTTAAATAAGAGACTGGTCAGCGTGGTTATTTTGTTTACAAAATCAAACGAATTTAATGAATGTAATGGTAAGGAAGTAACTATAAGTGGCTGTTAAACTATTTTTATGCTTGAAAAGTAATTCGCAAAGTAATGTAAAGCAGTACTACTGAGTTGTACATAACCTCTTTCAGAATTTGTTCTTAACCTCTTGCTTCATAACTTCCTTAATTATACTCTTCAAACTTATTGACTACTTCGATGTTGTTACGAACAGAAACTGATAAAATATTAATCTTAAATATAGATTGAAATGAAAGCTTGTCACGTAAATATATATATATATATATGTCGGGTTTACATTAGAATTAGGGTTAGGGGCGTGAAACGAATCTTCGTTTGGGTTACACGTTGTCGTTATGCAATGGAGAAGACATTGACTAGTGCAAATACGATTATTATAGAACCGGACAAGTAACCGCGGTAGTTAGGTGCTCGAGAAACTAATGACAATGATCCTAGGTTCAATAACGAATCCGCGGTCGACGGGATGATAGATGAACGTACTCACAAAATCTAAGTTGGACGCGTAATATTCACTGGTCGTAAAGAGTTACTCCTTTCATCAATGAGATCGCGAGAAAGAATGTCTTTCCCGTCCCGATGATGCCACGGAGGAAAACTATAATGGGGTGTGTCTAAGGACACGAGATCATCGGATTCGTCGAGAAAAGCCTTCGTTCAGAAAGTAAGGGAAATTGGCGTTGCTGCTAATTGGTCAATCTCCATATCGGTGGTTAGAAAAAGATGCTAGCCGCCCTCGAGGGAAAGTTGCTAGTGGGAGACGCCGCTCGTTGAAACGTATGTCTCCCCTATCTTCCCGTAGTTGGGACAAAGACTGTTTGTCTGTTTGAAGGACTTTAGTTAACTAAACCTTAAGATTTATAACGGGCCCTCGGGCTAGCCGAACATGTACTGCGGAGACGCATCGACATCTGGCAATCATCTTGCTCGAAGAATAGGGTCTGCGTGTGGCGAGCCACGGGACAGAAACCGTTGGAATGTTTACAGTCGCGTGTCGCCACGTATATTTCTTTTAAGGAGAGCTATAGAATTACTCGATACCTGTTGTTAGGCAAAGCGTTCATCCCGTGACCGCGGCTACGTTCGGCGACTGACTGTCACCTCGAGCCAAAGCTCACCGTCACTAATCTCGAACAGTTACAATCGGATTGAATAACTACAATAGTTTAGTTACAGTTATAGTAGACTTTAGATTGCAATGTTGCGGGGCTATCCAAAGGTTCCGGTGTCCTTTCATCTCCGACATATAGATATACATGTATATGTGACGAAATATACTAAAGCAATATTGACCCTTTGTCGCTGAAAGTATCAAACTACAAAACTTTCTTTCAAATTTTCAGAATAAGGAAATCAGGTTCATGATAAATAATTGGAACATAATTAAAAATAATATATCTTCTCTATAAGATAATGAATACATTGGTTCATTTAATTTTTATGGATATTCAAACGCTTCTGTGAAATAAAACGTCAAGATTATAGGGTATAAAATTCATAGCTATGAAATAACTAGAACTCTGATGTATTATTAAAAATATACGTTAGGTTGTATGTAGTGATACATACAAAGATTACATGTACAAACCCATAATTAACACAATGCTACCGCAACCATTCTGCAATCTACCTTGCCCAAAACACTCTTCCAGTCACCTCCAAACTCTTCAGTTCTCTCCACCTAACCACCCACAAACCATTCACAAACATGCAATTCTCGACAAAAGAAGAACTTATCGTCAGTTGTCCTTAACATCTCGTTCATTCATTTGGTCCCTATCCCCCTATTTCCTCCCACTGCGATGATCGCACTACATTTTTCCACGTCTCTATTCTATTCTCTGGATGATCTGAATTCTCGAGCAGTCGAGTGAAGATTGATCTGTACAATTGATCGATTTCTTTTTACTACAGACATGCAAGAAATTCCGTGTTGGAGAGCGATGTTGCGAGTTCGAGAGCCTGGACCATCTGAAGAACGTTACCGGAACTGGTATAGTTTATGTCGTTGATGATAAGAATTCCTCCACGACTCAGCAACAAGAGCTACTCTGGGTGATGAGCTCAATGGTGCTGTTGCGGCTATTTTAATTTTTCAACAAGGATCCAGATGGCGCCGTTGACGAAATTCTTTCATTGTAAACTTCAACGATCAACATCAGCCATCAGGGAACGAAGAAGGTACGCTGTAACGTGTCTGAGTAATTATACCTCGAGGAGTACATACAGTTATGTAATGAAGATTCGTATGTGAGTGTTTGTTTTCTTATTTCTTTTCCCTTTGTTTCATTTGAATGGATTTTTGTACTCAAAGAGCGAGGTAAGATTACGTCAGATACGTTTTTACATATGCTAAAAAAATGGAAAATGATGATGATGAATCAATGACGCGTAGAAAATTATAATCTATTGTATTGCTGTTATCTAATGGTGTTGTAGTTGACTGTATGATGGATGTATCTAATGGTGTTGTAGTTGACTGTATGTTGTTCAATATTGCTATGAAACTCTTCTGATTCATTGTCACTTATACGAAGGATGGAAGTATACGAAATTGATAAAATTATTAATAATATTTACGAAGAGAAAGTAAACTGTTGGATATATGACAAAATAATTCTATTTTAAATAAGAGACTGGTCAGCGTGGTTATTTTGTTTACAAAATCAAACGAATTTAATGAATGTAATGGTAAGGAAGTAACTATAAGTGGCTGTTAAACTATTTTTATGCTTGAAAAGTAATTCGCAAAGTAATGTAAAGCAGTACTACTGAGTTGTACATAACCTCTTTCAGAATTTGTTCTTAACCTCTTGCTTCATAACTTCCTTAATTATACTCTTCAAACTTATTGACTACTTCGATGTTGTTACGAACAGAAACTGATAAAATATTAATCTTAAATATAGATTGAAATGAAAGCTTGTCACGTAAATATATATACATATATATATGTCGGGTTTACATTAGAATTAGGGTTAGGGGCGTGAAACGAATCTTCGTTTGGGTTACACGTTGTCGTTATGCAATGGAGAAGACATTGACTAGTGCAAATACGATTATTATAGAACCGGACAAGTAACCGCGGTAGTTAGGTGCTCGAGAAACTAATGACAATGATCCTAGGTTCAATAACGAATCCGCGGTCGACGGGATGATAGATGAACGTACTCACAAAATCTAAGTCGGACGCGTAATATTCACTGGTCGTAAAGAGTTACTCCTTTCATCAATGAGATCGCGAGAAAGAATGTCTTTCCCGTTCCGATGATGCCACGGAGGAAAACTATAATGGGGTGTGTCTAAGGACACGAGATCATCGGATTCGTCGAGAAAAGCCTTCGTTCAGAAAGTAAGGGAAATTGGCGTTGCTGCTAATTGGTCAATCTCCATATCGGTGGTTAGAAAAAGATGCTAGCCGCCCTCGAGGGAAAGTTGCTAGTGGGAGACGCCGCTCGTTGAAACGTATGTCTCCCCTATCTTCCCGTAGTTGGGACAAAGACTGTTTGTCTGTTTGAAGGACTTTAGTTAACTAAACCTTAAGATTTATAACGGGCCCTCGGGCTAGCCGAACATGTACTGCGGAGACGCATCGACATCTGGCAATCATCTTGCTCGAAGAATAGGGTCTGCGTGTGGCGAGCCACGGGACAGAAACCGTTGGAATGTTTACAGTCGCGTGTCGCCACGTATATTTCTTTTAAGGAGAGCTATAGAATTACTCGATACCTGTTGTTAGGCAAAGCGTTCATCCCGTGACCGCGGCTACGTTCGGCGACTGACTGTCACCTCGAGCCAAAGCTCACCGTCACTAATCTCGAACAGTTACAATCGGATTGAATAACTACAATAGTTTAGTTACAGTTATAGTAGACTTTAGATTGCAATGTTGCGGGGCTATCCAAAGGTTCCGGTGTCCTTTCATCTCCGACATATAGATATACATGTATATGTGACGAAATATACTAAAGCAATATTGACCCTTTGTCGCTGAAAGTATCAAACTACAAAACTTTCTTTCAAATTTTCAGAATAAGGAAATCAGGATCATGATAAATAATTGGAACATAATTAAAAATAATATATCTTCTCTATAAGATAATGAATACATTGGTTCATTTAATTTTTATGGATATTCAAACGCTTCTGTGAAATAAAACGTCAAGATTATAGGGTATAAAATTCATAGCTATGAAATAACTAAAACTCTGATGTATTATTAAAAATATACGTTAGGTTGTATGTAGTGATACATACAAAGATTACATGTACAAACCCATAATTAACACAATGCTACCGCAACCATTCTGCAATCTACCTTGCCCAAAACACTCTTCCAGTCACCTCCAAACTCTTCAGTTCTCTCCACCTAACCACCCACAAACCATTCACAAACATGCAATTCTCGACAAAAGAAGAACTTATCGTCAGTTGTCCTTAACATCTCGTTCATTCATTTGGTCCCTATCCCCCTATTTCCTCCCACTGCGATGATCGCACTACATTTTTCCACGTCTCTATTCTATTCTCTGGATGATCTGAATTCTCGAGCAGTCGAGTGAAGATTGATCTGTACAATTGATCGATTTCTTTTTACTACAGACATGCAAGAAATTCCGTGTTGGAGAGCGATGTTGCGAGTTCGAGAGCCTGGACCATCTGAAGAACGTTACCGGAACTGGTATAGTTTATGTCGTTGATGATAAGAATTCCTCCACGACTCAGCAACAAGAGCTACTCTGGGTGATGAGCTCAATGGTGCTGTTGCGGCTATTTTAATTTTTCAACAAGGATCCAGATGGCGCCGTTGACGAAATTCTTTCATTGTAAACTTCAACGATCAACATCAGCCATCAGGGAACGAAGAAGGTACGCTGTAACGTGTCTGAGTAATTATACCTCGAGGAGTACATACAGTTATGTAATGAAGATTCGTATGTGAGTGTTTGTTTTCTTATTTCTTTTCCCTTTGTTTCATTTGAATGGATTTTTGTACTCAAAGAGCGAGGTAAGATTACGTCAGATACGTTTTTACATATGCTAAAAAAATGGAAAATGATGATGATGAATCAATGACGCGTAGAAAATTATAATCTATTGTATTGCTGTTATCTAATGGTGTTGTAGTTGACTGTATGGTGGATGTATCTAATGGTGTTGTAGTTGACTGTATGTTGTTCAATATTGCTATGAAACTCTTCTGATTCATTGTCACTTATACGAAGGATGGAAGTATACGAAATTGATAAAATTATTAATAATATTTACGAAGAGAAAGTAAACTGTTGGATATATGACAAAATAATTCTATTTTAAATAAGAGACTGGTCAGCGTGGTTATTTTGTTTACAAAATCAAACGAATTTAATGAATGTAATGGTAAGGAAGTAACTATAAGTGGCTGTTAAACTATTTTTATGCTTGAAAAGTAATTCGCAAAGTAATGTAAAGCAGTACTACTGAGTTGTACATAACCTCTTTCAGAATTTGTTCTTAACCTCTTGCTTCATAACTTCCTTAATTATACTCTTCAAACTTATTGACTACTTCGATGTTGTTACGAACAGAAACTGATAAAATATTAATCTTAAATATAGATTGAAATGAAAGCTTGTCACGTAAATATATATACATATATATATGTCGGGTTTACATTAGAATTAGGGTTAGGGGCGTGAAACGAATCTTCGTTTGGGTTACACGTTGTCGTTATGCAATGGAGAAGACATTGACTAGTGCAAATACGATTATTATAGAACCGGACAAGTAACCGCGGTAGTTAGGTGCTCGAGAAACTAATGACAATGATCCTAGGTTCAATAACGAATCCGCGGTCGACGGGATGATAGATGAACGTACTCACAAAATCTAAGTCGGACGCGTAATATTCACTGGTCGTAAAGAGTTACTCCTTTCATCAATGAGATCGCGAGAAAGAATGTCTTTCCCGTTCCGATGATGCCACGGAGGAAAACTATAATGGGGTGTGTCTAAGGACACGAGATCATCGGATTCGTCGAGAAAAGCCTTCGTTCAGAAAGTAAGGGAAATTGGCGTTGCTGCTAATTGGTCAATCTCCATATCGGTGGTTAGAAAAAGATGCTAGCCGCCCTCGAGGGAAAGTTGCTAGTGGGAGACGCCGCTCGTTGAAACGTATGTCTCCCCTATCTTCCCGTAGTTGGGACAAAGACTGTTTGTCTGTTTGAAGGACTTTAGTTAACTAAACCTTAAGATTTATAACGGGCCCTCGGGCTAGCCGAACATGTACTGCGGAGACGCATCGACATCTGGCAATCATCTTGCTCGAAGAATAGGGTCTGCGTGTGGCGAGCCACGGGACAGAAACCGTTGGAATGTTTACAGTCGCGTGTCGCCACGTATATTTCTTTTAAGGAGAGCTATAGAATTACTCGATACCTGTTGTTAGGCAAAGCGTTCATCCCGTGACCGCGGCTACGTTCGGCGACTGACTGTCACCTCGAGCCAAAGCTCACCGTCACTAATCTCGAACAGTTACAATCGGATTGAATAACTACAATAGTTTAGTTACAGTTATAGTAGACTTTAGATTGCAATGTTGCGGGGCTATCCAAAGGTTCCGGTGTCCTTTCATCTCCGACATATAGATATACATGTATATGTGACGAAATATACTAAAGCAATATTGACCCTTTGTCGCTGAAAGTATCAAACTACAAAACTTTCTTTCAAATTTTCAGAATAAGGAAATCAGGATCATGATAAATAATTGGAACATAATTAAAAATAATATATCTTCTCTATAAGATAATGAATACATTGGTTCATTTAATTTTTATGGATATTCAAACGCTTCTGTGAAATAAAACGTCAAGATTATAGGGTATAAAATTCATAGCTATGAAATAACTAAAACTCTGATGTATTATTAAAAATATACGTTAGGTTGTATGTAGTGATACATACAAAGATTACATGTACAAACCCATAATTAACACAATGCTACCGCAACCATTCTGCAATCTACCTTGCCCAAAACACTCTTCCAGTCACCTCCAAACTCTTCAGTTCTCTCCACCTAACCACCCACAAACCATTCACAAACATGCAATTCTCGACAAAAGAAGAACTTATCGTCAGTTGTCCTTAACATCTCGTTCATTCATTTGGTCCCTATCCCCCTATTTCCTCCCACTGCGATGATCGCACTACATTTTTCCACGTCTCTATTCTATTCTCTGGATGATCTGAATTCTCGAGCAGTCGAGTGAAGATTGATCTGTACAATTGATCGATTTCTTTTTACTACAGACATGCAAGAAATTCCGTGTTGGAGAGCGATGTTGCGAGTTCGAGAGCCTGGACCATCTGAAGAACGTTACCGGAACTGGTATAGTTTATGTCGTTGATGATAAGAATTCCTCCACGACTCAGCAACAAGAGCTACTCTGGGTGATGAGCTCAATGGTGCTGTTGCGGCTATTTTAATTTTTCAACAAGGATCCAGATGGCGCCGTTGACGAAATTCTTTCATTGTAAACTTCAACGATCAACATCAGCCATCAGGGAACGAAGAAGGTACGCTGTAACGTGTCTGAGTAATTATACCTCGAGGAGTACATACAGTTATGTAATGAAGATTCGTATGTGAGTGTTTGTTTTCTTATTTCTTTTCCCTTTGTTTCATTTGAATGGATTTTTGTACTCAAAGAGCGAGGTAAGATTACGTCAGATACGTTTTTACATATGCTAAAAAAATGGAAAATGATGATGATGAATCAATGACGCGTAGAAAATTATAATCTATTGTATTGCTGTTATCTAATGGTGTTGTAGTTGACTGTATGGTGGATGTATCTAATGGTGTTGTAGTTGACTGTATGTTGTTCAATATTGCTATGAAACTCTTCTGATTCATTGTCACTTATACGAAGGATGGAAGTATACGAAATTGATAAAATTATTAATAATATTTACGAAGAGAAAGTAAACTGTTGGATATATGACAAAATAATTCTATTTTAAATAAGAGACTGGTCAGCGTGGTTATTTTGTTTACAAAATCAAACGAATTTAATGAATGTAATGGTAAGGAAGTAACTATAAGTGGCTGTTAAACTATTTTTATGCTTGAAAAGTAATTCGCAAAGTAATGTAAAGCAGTACTACTGAGTTGTACATAACCTCTTTCAGAATTTGTTCTTAACCTCTTGCTTCATAACTTCCTTAATTATACTCTTCAAACTTATTGACTACTTCGATGTTGTTACGAACAGAAACTGATAAAATATTAATCTTAAATATAGATTGAAATGAAAGCTTGTCACGTAAATATATATATATATATATGTCGGGTTTACATTAGAATTAGGGTTAGGGGCGTGAAACGAATCTTCGTTTGGGTTACACGTTGTCGTTATGCAATGGAGAAGACATTGACTAGTGCAAATACGATTATTATAGAACCGGACAAGTAACCGCGGTAGTTAGGTGCTCGAGAAACTAATGACAATGATCCTAGGTTCAATAACGAATCCGCGGTCGACGGGATGATAGATGAACGTACTCACAAAATCTAAGTTGGACGCGTAATATTCACTGGTCGTAAAGAGTTACTCCTTTCATCAATGAGATCGCGAGAAAGAATGTCTTTCCCGTCCCGATGATGCCACGGAGGAAAACTATAATGGGGTGTGTCTAAGGACACGAGATCATCGGATTCGTCGAGAAAAGCCTTCGTTCAGAAAGTAAGGGAAATTGGCGTTGCTGCTAATTGGTCAATCTCCATATCGGTGGTTAGAAAAAGATGCTAGCCGCCCTCGAGGGAAAGTTGCTAGTGGGAGACGCCGCTCGTTGAAACGTATGTCTCCCCTATCTTCCCGTAGTTGGGACAAAGACTGTTTGTCTGTTTGAAGGACTTTAGTTAACTAAACCTTAAGATTTATAACGGGCCCTCGGGCTAGCCGAACATGTACTGCGGAGACGCATCGACATCTGGCAATCATCTTGCTCGAAGAATAGGGTCTGCGTGTGGCGAGCCACGGGACAGAAACCGTTGGAATGTTTACAGTCGCGTGTCGCCACGTATATTTCTTTTAAGGAGAGCTATAGAATTACTCGATACCTGTTGTTAGGCAAAGCGTTCATCCCGTGACCGCGGCTACGTTCGGCGACTGACTGTCACCTCGAGCCAAAGCTCACCGTCACTAATCTCGAACAGTTACAATCGGATTGAATAACTACAATAGTTTAGTTACAGTTATAGTAGACTTTAGATTGCAATGTTGCGGGGCTATCCAAAGGTTCCGGTGTCCTTTCATCTCCGACATATAGATATACATGTATATGTGACGAAATATACTAAAGCAATATTGACCCTTTGTCGCTGAAAGTATCAAACTACAAAACTTTCTTTCAAATTTTCAGAATAAGGAAATCAGGTTCATGATAAATAATTGGAACATAATTAAAAATAATATATCTTCTCTATAAGATAATGAATACATTGGTTCATTTAATTTTTATGGATATTCAAACGCTTCTGTGAAATAAAACGTCAAGATTATAGGGTATAAAATTCATAGCTATGAAATAACTAGAACTCTGATGTATTATTAAAAATATACGTTAGGTTGTATGTAGTGATACATACAAAGATTACATGTACAAACCCATAATTAACACAATGCTACCGCAACCATTCTGCAATCTACCTTGCCCAAAACACTCTTCCAGTCACCTCCAAACTCTTCAGTTCTCTCCACCTAACCACCCACAAACCATTCACAAACATGCAATTCTCGACAAAAGAAGAACTTATCGTCAGTTGTCCTTAACATCTCGTTCATTCATTTGGTCCCTATCCCCCTATTTCCTCCCACTGCGATGATCGCACTACATTTTTCCACGTCTCTATTCTATTCTCTGGATGATCTGAATTCTCGAGCAGTCGAGTGAAGATTGATCTGTACAATTGATCGATTTCTTTTTACTACAGACATGCAAGAAATTCCGTGTTGGAGAGCGATGTTGCGAGTTCGAGAGCCTGGACCATCTGAAGAACGTTACCGGAACTGGTATAGTTTATGTCGTTGATGATAAGAATTCCTCCACGACTCAGCAACAAGAGCTACTCTGGGTGATGAGCTCAATGGTGCTGTTGCGGCTATTTTAATTTTTCAACAAGGATCCAGATGGCGCCGTTGACGAAATTCTTTCATTGTAAACTTCAACGATCAACATCAGCCATCAGGGAACGAAGAAGGTACGCTGTAACGTGTCTGAGTAATTATACCTCGAGGAGTACATACAGTTATGTAATGAAGATTCGTATGTGAGTGTTTGTTTTCTTATTTCTTTTCCCTTTGTTTCATTTGAATGGATTTTTGTACTCAAAGAGCGAGGTAAGATTACGTCAGATACGTTTTTACATATGCTAAAAAAATGGAAAATGATGATGATGAATCAATGACGCGTAGAAAATTATAATCTATTGTATTGCTGTTATCTAATGGTGTTGTAGTTGACTGTATGGTGGATGTATCTAATGGTGTTGTAGTTGACTGTATGTTGTTCAATATTGCTATGAAACTCTTCTGATTCATTGTCACTTATACGAAGGATGGAAGCATACGAAATTGATAAAATTATTAATAATATTTACGAAGAGAAAGTAAACTGTTGGATATATGACAAAATAATTCTATTTTAAATAAGAGACTGGTCAGCGTGGTTATTTTGTTTACAAAATCAAACGAATTTAATGAATGTAATGGTAAGGAAGTAACTATAAGTGGCTGTTAAACTATTTTTATGCTTGAAAAGTAATTCGCAAAGTAATGTAAAGCAGTACTACTGAGTTGTACATAACCTCTTTCAGAATTTGTTCTTAACCTCTTGCTTCATAACTTCCTTAATTATACTCTTCAAACTTATTGACTACTTCGATGTTGTTACGAACAGAAACTGATAAAATATTAATCTTAAATATAGATTGAAATGAAAGCTTGTCACGTAAATATATATATATATATGTCGGGTTTACATTAGAATTAGGGTTAGGGGCGTGAAACGAATCTTCGTTTGGGTTACACGTTGTCGTTATGCAATGGAGAAGACATTGACTAGTGCAAATACGATTATTATAGAACCGGACAAGTAACCGCGGTAGTTAGGTGCTCGAGAAACTAATGACAATGATCCTAGGTTCAATAACGAATCCGCGGTCGACGGGATGATAGATGAACGTACTCACAAAATCTAAGTTGGACGCGTAATATTCACTGGTCGTAAAGAGTTACTCCTTTCATCAATGAGATCGCGAGAAAGAATGTCTTTCCCGTCCCGATGATGCCACGGAGGAAAACTATAATGGGGTGTGTCTAAGGACACGAGATCATCGGATTCGTCGAGAAAAGCCTTCGTTCAGAAAGTAAGGGAAATTGGCGTAGCTGCTAATTGGTCAATCTCCATATCGGTGGTTAGAAAAAGATGCTAGCCGCCCTCGAGGGAAAGTTGCTAGTGGGAGACGCCGCTCGTTGAAACGTATGTCTCCCCTATCTTCCCGTAGTTGGGACAAAGACTGTTTGTCTGTTTGAAGGACTTTAGTTAACTAAACCTTAAGATTTATAACGGGCCCTCGGGCTAGCCGAACATGTACTGCGGAGACGCATCGACATCTGGCAATCATCTTGCTCGAAGAATAGGGTCTGCGTGTGGCGAGCCACGGGACAGAAACCGTTGGAATGTTTACAGTCGCGTGTCGCCACGTATATTTCTTTTAAGGAGAGCTATAGAATTACTCGATACCTGTTGTTAGGCAAAGCGTTCATCCCGTGACCGCGGCTACGTTCGGCGACTGACTGTCACCTCGAGCCAAAGCTCACCGTCACTAATCTCGAACAGTTACAATCGGATTGAATAACTACAATAGTTTAGTTACAGTTATAGTAGACTTTAGATTGCAATGTTGCGGGGCTATCCAAAGGTTCCGGTGTCCTTTCATCTCCGACATATAGATATACATGTATATGTGACGAAATATACTAAAGCAATATTGACCCTTTGTCGCTGAAAGTATCAAACTACAAAACTTTCTTTCAAATTTTCAGAATAAGGAAATCAGGATCATGATAAATAATTGGAACATAATTAAAAATAATATATCTTCTCTATAAGATAATGAATACATTGGTTCATTTAATTTTTATGGATATTCAAACGCTTCTGTGAAATAAAACGTCAAGATTATAGGGTATAAAATTCATAGCTATGAAATAACTAAAACTCTGATGTATTATTAAAAATATACGTTAGGTTGTATGTAGTGATACATACAAAGATTACATGTACAAACCCATAATTAACACAATGCTACCGCAACCATTCTGCAATCTACCTTGCCCAAAACACTCTTCCAGTCACCTCCAAACTCTTCAGTTCTCTCCACCTAACCACCCACAAACCATTCACAAACATGCAATTCTCGACAAAAGAAGAACTTATCGTCAGTTGTCCTTAACATCTCGTTCATTCATTTGGTCCCTATCCCCCTATTTCCTCCCACTGCGATGATCGCACTACATTTTTCCACGTCTCTATTCTATTCTCTGGATGATCTGAATTCTCGAGCAGTCGAGTGAAGATTGATCTGCACAATTGATCGATTTCTTTTTACTACAGACATGCAAGAAATTCCGTGTTGGAGAGCGATGTTGCGAGTTCGAGAGCCTGGACCATCTGAAGAACGTTACCGGAACTGGTATAGTTTATGTCGTTGATGATAAGAATTCCTCCACGACTCAGCAACAAGAGCTACTCTGGGTGATGAGCTCAATGGTGCTGTTGCGGCTATTTTAATTTTTCAACAAGGATCCAGATGGCGCCGTTGACGAAATTCTTTCATTGTAAACTTCAACGATCAACATCAGCCATCAGGGAACGAAGAAGGTACGCTGTAACGTGTCTGAGTAATTATACCTCGAGGAGTACATACAGTTATGTAATGAAGATTCGTATGTGAGTGTTTGTTTTCTTATTTCTTTTCCCTTTGTTTCATTTGAATGGATTTTTGTACTCAAAGAGCGAGGTAAGATTACGTCAGATACGTTTTTACATATGCTAAAAAAATGGAAAATGATGATGATGAATCAATGACGCGTAGAAAATTATAATCTATTGTATTGCTGTTATCTAATGGTGTTGTAGTTGACTGTATGGTGGATGTATCTAATGGTGTTGTAGTTGACTGTATGTTGTTCAATATTGCTATGAAACTCTTCTGATTCATTGTCACTTATACGAAGGATGGAAGTATACGAAATTGATAAAATTATTAATAATATTTACGAAGAGAAAGTAAACTGTTGGATATATGACAAAATAATTCTATTTTAAATAAGAGACTGGTCAGCGTGGTTATTTTGTTTACAAAATCAAACGAATTTAATGAATGTAATGGTAAGGAAGTAACTATAAGTGGCTGTTAAACTATTTTTATGCTTGAAAAGTAATTCGCAAAGTAATGTAAAGCAGTACTACTGAGTTGTACATAACCTCTTTCAGAATTTGTTCTTAACCTCTTGCTTCATAACTTCCTTAATTATACTCTTCAAACTTATTGACTACTTCGATGTTGTTACGAACAGAAACTGATAAAATATTAATCTTAAATATAGATTGAAATGAAAGCTTGTCACGTAAATATATATATATATATATATGTCGGGTTTACATTAGAATTAGGGTTAGGGGCGTGAAACGAATCTTCGTTTGGGTTACACGTTGTCGTTATGCAATGGAGAAGACATTGACTAGTGCAAATACGATTATTATAGAACCGGACAAGTAACCGCGGTAGTTAGGTGCTCGAGAAACTAATGACAATGATCCTAGGTTCAATAACGAATCCGCGGTCGACGGGATGATAGATGAACGTACTCACAAAATCTAAGTTGGACGCGTAATATTCACTGGTCGTAAAGAGTTACTCCTTTCATCAATGAGATCGCGAGAAAGAATGTCTTTCCCGTCCCGATGATGCCACGGAGGAAAACTATAATGGGGTGTGTCTAAGGACACGAGATCATCGGATTCGTCGAGAAAAGCCTTCGTTCAGAAAGTAAGGGAAATTGGCGTTGCTGCTAATTGGTCAATCTCCATATCGGTGGTTAGAAAAAGATGCTAGCCGCCCTCGAGGGAAAGTTGCTAGTGGGAGACGCCGCTCGTTGAAACGTATGTCTCCCCTATCTTCCCGTAGTTGGGACAAAGACTGTTTGTCTGTTTGAAGGACTTTAGTTAACTAAACCTTAAGATTTATAACGGGCCCTCGGGCTAGCCGAACATGTACTGCGGAGACGCATCGACATCTGGCAATCATCTTGCTCGAAGAATAGGGTCTGCGTGTGGCGAGCCACGGGACAGAAACCGTTGGAATGTTTACAGTCGCGTGTCGCCACGTATATTTCTTTTAAGGAGAGCTATAGAATTACTCGATACCTGTTGTTAGGCAAAGCGTTCATCCCGTGACCGCGGCTACGTTCGGCGACTGACTGTCACCTCGAGCCAAAGCTCACCGTCACTAATCTCGAACAGTTACAATCGGATTGAATAACTACAATAGTTTAGTTACAGTTATAGTAGACTTTAGATTGCAATGTTGCGGGGCTATCCAAAGGTTCCGGTGTCCTTTCATCTCCGACATATAGATATACATGTATATGTGACGAAATATACTAAAGCAATATTGACCCTTTGTCGCTGAAAGTATCAAACTACAAAATTTTCTTTCAAATTTTCAGAATAAGGAAATCAGGATCATGATAAATAATTGGAACATAATTAAAAATAATATATCTTCTCTATAAGATAATGAATACATTGGTTCATTTAATTTTTATGGATATTCAAACGCTTCTGTGAAATAAAACGTCAAGATTATAGGGTATAAAATTCATAGCTATGAAATAACTAGAACTCTGATGTATTATTAAAAATATACGTTAGGTTGTATGTAGTGATACATACAAAGATTACATGTACAAACCCATAATTAACACAATGCTACCGCAACCATTCTGCAATCTACCTTGCCCAAAACACTCTTCCAGTCACCTCCAAACTCTTCAGTTCTCTCCACCTAACCACCCACAAACCATTCACAAACATGCAATTCTCGACAAAAGAAGAACTTATCGTCAGTTGTCCTTAACATCTCGTTCATTCATTTGGTCCCTATCCCCCTATTTCCTCCCACTGCGATGATCGCACTACATTTTTCCACGTCTCTATTCTATTCTCTGGATGATCTGAATTCTCGAGCAGTCGAGTGAAGATTGATCTGTACAATTGATCGATTTCTTTTTACTACAGACATGCAAGAAATTCCGTGTTGGAGAGCGATGTTGCGAGTTCGAGAGCCTGGACCATCTGAAGAACGTTACCGGAACTGGTATAGTTTATGTCGTTGATGATAAGAATTCCTCCACGACTCAGCAACAAGAGCTACTCTGGGTGATGAGCTCAATGGTGCTGTTGCGGCTATTTTAATTTTTCAACAAGGATCCAGATGGCGCCGTTGACGAAATTCTTTCATTGTAAACTTCAACGATCAACATCAGCCATCAGGGAACGAAGAAGGTACGCTGTAACGTGTCTGAGTAATTATACCTCGAGGAGTACATACAGTTATGTAATGAAGATTCGTATGTGAGTGTTTGTTTTCTTATTTCTTTTCCCTTTGTTTCATTTGAATGGATTTTTGTACTCAAAGAGCGAGGTAAGATTACGTCAGATACGTTTTTACATATGCTAAAAAAATGGAAAATGATGATGATGAATCAATGACGCGTAGAAAATTATAATCTATTGTATTGCTGTTATCTAATGGTGTTGTAGTTGACTGTATGGTGGATGTATCTAATGGTGTTGTAGTTGACTGTATGTTGTTCAATATTGCTATGAAACTCTTCTGATTCATTGTCACTTATACGAAGGATGGAAGTATACGAAATTGATAAAATTATTAATAATATTTACGAAGAGAAAGTAAACTGTTGGATATATGACAAAATAATTCTATTTTAAATAAGAGACTGGTCAGCGTGGTTATTTTGTTTACAAAATCAAACGAATTTAATGAATGTAATGGTAAGGAAGTAACTATAAGTGGCTGTTAAACTATTTTTATGCTTGAAAAGTAATTCGCAAAGTAATGTAAAGCAGTACTACTGAGTTGTACATAACCTCTTTCAGAATTTGTTCTTAACCTCTTGCTTCATAACTTCCTTAATTATACTCTTCAAACTTATTGACTACTTCGATGTTGTTACGAACAGAAACTGATAAAATATTAATCTTAAATATAGATTGAAATGAAAGCTTGTCACGTAAATATATATATATATATATGTCGGGTTTACATTAGAATTAGGGTTAGGGGCGTGAAACGAATCTTCGTTTGGGTTACACGTTGTCGTTATGCAATGGAGAAGACATTGACTAGTGCAAATACGATTATTATAGAACCGGACAAGTAACCGCGGTAGTTAGGTGCTCGAGAAACTAATGACAATGATCCTAGGTTCAATAACGAATCCGCGGTCGACGGGATGATAGATGAACGTACTCACAAAATCTAAGTCGGACGCGTAATATTCACTGGTCGTAAAGAGTTACTCCTTTCATCAATGAGATCGCGAGAAAGAATGTCTTTCCCGTCCCGATGATGCCACGGAGGAAAACTATAATGGGGTGTGTCTAAGGACACGAGATCATCGGATTCGTCGAGAAAAGCCTTCGTTCAGAAAGTAAGGGAAATTGGCGTTGCTGCTAATTGGTCAATCTCCATATCGGTGGTTAGAAAAAGATGCTAGCCGCCCTCGAGGGAAAGTTGCTAGTGGGAGACGCCGCTCGTTGAAACGTATGTCTCCCCTATCTTCCCGTAGTTGGGACAAAGACTGTTTGTCTGTTTGAAGGACTTTAGTTAACTAAACCTTAAGATTTATAACGGGCCCTCGGGCTAGCCGAACATGTACTGCGGAGACGCATCGACATCTGGCAATCATCTTGCTCGAAGAATAGGGTCTGCGTGTGGCGAGCCACGGGACAGAAACCGTTGGAATGTTTACAGTCGCGTGTCGCCACGTATATTTCTTTTAAGGAGAGCTATAGAATTACTCGATACCTGTTGTTAGGCAAAGCGTTCATCCCGTGACCGCGGCTACGTTCGGCGACTGACTGTCACCTCGAGCCAAAGCTCACCGTCACTAATCTCGAACAGTTACAATCGGATTGAATAACTACAATTGTTCAATTACAGCTATAGTAGACTCTAGGTTACAATGTTGCGGGATTATCCAAAATTCCAAAGGCTCCGGTGTTCTTTCATCTCCGACACGGCCTTCCTGACTATCACACGTCCTCGTGTGTAACTAAAATATCGTGTTTTCTTACATTAGATTCAACTGACATTATTTACGATTTAACTAAATGTCCAAGCAAGTCAAGGGTCCAGTGCAATAACAAAGTTTCGTTCGGAGGTTTGACAACAGAAAAATAAAAGAGAATAGGAATTTGTAATGTTATAATTTGTATTCAAAGTGTTAGGTGCGCTCTGTGAGTCGCCAGTCAGACCGTAATGACACAACAGATCATTTTCGATTTCGTACACTGGTGAACCTCAGTTTGTTGGATCATATTGCCACGTTGGGTGCATTACACCCAGAAAGCACATAAACCCACTCAACGGGTTACAACCAAAAGCACATCAACCCACTCAACGGGTTACAACCAAAAGCACATCAACCCACTCAACGGGTTACAACAAAAAGCACATCAACCCACTCAACGGGTTACAACAAAAAGCACATCAACCCACTCAACGGGTTACAACAAAAAGCACATCAACCCACTCAACGGGTTACAACAAAAAGCACGTAAACCCACTCAACGGGTTACAACAAAAAGCACGTAAACCCACTCAACGGTTTACAACAAAAAGCACGTAAACCCACTCAACGGTTTACAACAAAAAGCACGTAAACCCACTCAACGGTTTACAACAAAAAGCACGTAAACCCACTCAACGGTTTACAACAAAAAGCATATAAAACCACTCGGTGTATTACTATGACCACAACGCAGTGTTAATGATCCTCTGAGGTCAGTGTACTTGCATCGTTATTATCACCGCCGTTGTCATCACCGCAGACGTCTAACTCAGCAGGGACGCAACCTTCTGGCATTTTTCTCAGTCTGTCTAAGGTTTTTAGGGTATATCTATCTCCTTCCAAAGTTTCTGCTATTACGAATGGACCCCTGAATTTCGGATCTAACTTCGTCTGGTTTCTTTCCTCGTTTTTGCGTAATACGAAATCGCCAAGGTTGAACCTAACTATTTTAGCTTTGTTTTCGTCGAAACTATCCTTATCGTATTTGGCGCTTGCTTCTATATTCTTTATCGCCTGCTGTCTTATATGGGAGATATTTACTTCTCTTTCTTCGATATTGTCGGGTAGGGATAAGCCGTAGGGTCTCGCTGTTTTACCGATTAGTAGTTCCAGCGGGCTTGACTTAGTCACGCGGTTGGTGGTACAATTCAAGGCCAGTTGTATTTCCCCGATCGCGTCTTGCCAGGACCGCCCGGTGGTTTCTATTGTTGTGAACATGTTTTTTAGCGTACTCATAATACGCTCTACCTGTCCGTTGGCCCTACTAGCTCCGGTCGCAATTAAGTGGAGTTTTATGTGTTTACTTTGACAAAAGTCACGAAATTCTTTGCCCGTAAAACATCTTCCCTGATCCGCTATTATCCGGCAGGGACTGCCGAACAAAAATATAGCGGACTTAAGCGCTTTAATGGTGTTAATGGAGTCTAACTTGCGGGTATGGTGCAAGTATACGAACTTGGTGAAGGCGTCGACCAACACAACGACGTATTCCTTCGAATCGTTTTTACCGCTTAGTTTGCCCGTTATGTCCATATGAACCGTATGCCAAGGTATACTGGTCTTAGGTATGGGGTGTAATTCGGCTTGTACTCTACCCGAACTCGCCTTTGAAACTCGACAAGCATGACAGTTCTCTACGAATTTGCGAACATACTTCGCCATTCCTTCGAACCAGTAACACTCGCACAGTTTCTCAAGCGTTTTATCCCAACCTAAGTGCATAATTGACTGTTGCACATGGTTAATAACAGATCATCTAAAACCTCTGGGGACAATGGACAAGCAGAGAGTTCTGCCTTTTCTCTGTATTTTACGATGAAGGGTACCGGACCGTAACTCATACGTATTCGCGACGTCTTCCGCGAGCTCTTCATTCTGTAATTTATTGACGATCCCAGAAATTTGGGAGTCGCGACGTTATTCCACTAATAGCTAGTCTTCGGAGATTTCGGTCAGATTGATTTCCTTCTCTATGACTTCGTTGATCGTAAGGTGATCCAAGTCTACGGGATTTCGCGAGACAAAATTTACGTGGGCCATTCGTTTACCTTCCCGGTACAGAATGTCAAAAGTAAAAGTTTGTAAGTAAGCCCACCATCTGTAAACCCTGTCATTTAAATTTACCTTACTACTGAATGCCTTCAAAGGATTACAATCGGAGACGACAAGAAATTCTCGTCCGTGGAGATAATGACGGAAATGCTTGACGGCCTTCACAACTGCTAACGTTTCTAGTTCGTAAGAATGATACCTAGATTCCGCAGGGCTACTTCTTATACTGTAATACTCTATTACTCTATTTTTACCTTCAATCTTGTGCACTAAAATAACCTCATATCCATCCGAACTAGCGTCGATACGAAGTTCTATCGGGTAGTTCGGGTCAAATACCATTAACACCGGCGCGTCGGTCAGGGCGGAAATTACCTTTTGCCTTATTTTTCCATGCCTATCTGTCCAAGTCATGTTTTTATTATCGGAAGTAAGCGCATACAAGGGTTTCATTACCCGTGAAAATTTAGGGACGAATTTTCGGAAATAAAGGGCTAAACCTATGAACTGCCTGAGCTGTGTGACGGTCGTTGACGCAGGTAAAGAACTCAAGGCGTGCATTTTACCCGGATTGGGACGAACTTCTCCGTCGTAAATTACATATTCCAAATAGAGTACCGATGCCTTTAGAAAAGAACATTTTGAAAAGTTAAAGGAGAATCCGGCTTTTACAAGGGTATCTAGTACGGTGTGCAATACTTTTAGAGCTTGATCTATCGAGTCGGCAATAATTAGGGGATCATCCAAATAGACGACAACGTAAGAATGGCACGTTGGCTGTTGTACGTGTTTTCAAAGGAATCTCAAGAACGATCTCTCGTTTCGTTTGTTCGCAACCTCGAAATCAGCAGCCGCTGCTGAATGGAACGAAGGAAAGTGTAGTACAGATCACTCCGACCAAATGATTTCTTATGTCACCGCAATTAAAAAGGGTCAAATGCTACAGAAGACTTGGCACGCGACTACTCCTGGGGGTTTCCGTAGTAAACGCTTTGATGGTTTACAAAATTGTAGCAAGGAAGAACATAAATATTAGAATATTTAGACAAGTATGAGTTGCAAAATTATTAGGGTTGTCCGAAAATATAAGAATCCCCATTTTCGACGGAGTCAGCATAGTATCGCCGTCCCGAAAATGACTTCCGGAAGAAACATTAAACGCGCACGCACTTATGTTATGCAAATAAAGGACATCGAATGGATCGAACAAAGGCACAAAAGAATTCGAAGAAAACAACAACTTATTATCCAAATTGTTCATCGAGGGTAATCAATGCTGTATACTTCCTAGAATTAGGATGAATAGGGATTTGGAGAAACCCACCGGCCATGTCCAGAATAATAAAATATCTCGCTTTTGCAATCTCGCGACTTGATCCGCAATGAGGGGTAAAGGATACCGATCCGCGACCGTATATTTATTTAGTTCTCGAAAATCTACCTATCATCTATCTGAACCATTGTTCGTCTTCACGAGTAACACAGGGCTCGCGAACGGTGAATTAGTAGGCTTTATGATTTTTAGCTGTAATTAAGTCGCTTGTTCTATCATGTACTATTCTGCGCTCGCAAAGTCTATTAGGACTCCTTGTACGGCGATGTTAGGATCAATTAATTGTACTTCTAACTCGCCTGTACTTTTTGTACGAGTACGTAGGGAACCAGTAACGGATGAATCTCTGAATTTTCGAAAAGAAAGATTAATCGACTTTTATCGCTACCACGTACCTCATTGTCAACTTCATTAACATCGATCTCGTTTTCAGCGGTTTTATTACAGGCATTAATTATTTTTGTTTTACACATAGCGAGGCTATTTTGTGTAATATTACGTCAAAATCTTGGCTTAAAATTTAACGAGTAATCGCGATATCGTATTGTTAAATAACTATCAGCGAGAACATGAAAGGTTTATCTCTAACCACCGACACCTGCAACGGACAAGATTTGAGCGATACATTTAGTACCAATATTTCTTATTCCTCGCATTACTACTATATCAATCGTTCTTTTGCCAGAAATTCTCAAGACTACGGATTCTTTAATTAGCGAACACTCGGCTCCGAAATCGGGGTAAAATGGAAACGACTCACCCGGATGGCTTGATGTACCAGTTAGCGCCTCCACTACGTAGAAGTCAATTCGACACTCGGCATTGAAATTATATTCAGGGCACTGCTTTGTAAAGGATCTTTCTCCATAATCAGATTGGTAGCTGCGCACCAGGCAGCGGAGTCGAAAAATTGTTAGGTTCCACACTCGATTTTTGCACTAGCGACGGAATTGACTCGCGCACGATGGTCGTAAGCTCTTGCACTGTTATAACCGGCACTGATCCCACTTCTGATGTCGGGTTTACATTAGAATTAGGGTTAGGGGCGTGAAACGAATCTTCGTTTGGGTTACACGTTGTCGTTATGCAATGGAGAAGACATTGACTAGTGCAAATACGATTATTATAGAACCGGACAAGTAACCGCGGTAGTTAGGTGCTCGAGAAACTAATGACAATGATCCTAGGTTCAATAACGAATCCGCGGTCGACGGGATGATAGATGAATGTACTCACAAAATCTAAGTCGGACGCGTAATATTCACTGGTCGTAAAGAGTTACTCCTTTCATCAATGAGATCGCGAGAAAGAATGTCTTTCCCGTCCCGATCATGCCACAGAGGAAAACTATAATTGGGTGTGTCTAAGGACAGGAGATCATCGGATTCGTCGAGAAAAGCCTTCGTTCAGAAAGTAAGGGAAATTGGCGTTGCTAATTGGTCAATCTCCATATCGGTGGTTAGAAAAAGATGCTAGCCGCCCTCGAGGGAAAGTTGCTAGTGGGAGACGCCGCTCGTTGAAACATATGTCTCCCCTATCTTCCCGTAGTTGGGACAAAGACTGTTTGTCTGTTTGAAGGACTTTAGTTAACTAAACCTTAATATTTATAACGGGCCCTCGAGCTAGCCGAACATGTACTGCGGAAACGCATCGACATCTGGCAATCATCTTACTCGAAGAATAGGGTCTGCGTGTGGCGAGCCACAGGACAGAAACCGTTGGAATCTTTACTGTCGCGTGTCGCCACGAATATTTCTTTTAAGGAGAGCTATAGAATTACTCCATACCTTTGTTAGACAAAGCGTTCATCCCGTGACCGCGGCTACGTTCGGCGACTGACTGTCGCCTCGAGCCCAAGCTCATTATCACGACTCTCGAACAATTACAATCGGGTTGAATAACTACAATTGTTCAATTACAGCTATAGTAGACTCTAGGTTACAATGTTGCGGGATCATCCAAAATTCCAAAGGCTCCGGTGTTCTTTCATCTCCGACATATATATATATGTATATATATAGTATATATATGTATATATATATATATATATATATATAGTAAGTAGTAGTATATATATATATATATATATATATACATAGTAGTAGTATATATATATATATGTACTACTTACTCAAACTATGGATCACATAACCTATACAAAAAAAAAAAAAAAAAATTATTGTACACTATAAAGCAAGAGGTTAAATCTTTAATCTGTTAAGAATTAAATTTTTTATTGTAACTGCGAAAATTATAAAAGTACCAAGCGAAGCAAGTACGGAATATATGCGGAATATGAATCGCTCAACGAACCAAAGAGCGGCTCAGTGACAAAATTAGTAAAGTAAAGACCACAAATATTACAACATTATATTCTACCACAAAATAATTCTCTATACAAAAAAGGTACACAACGAATCGATTTTTCACAACGATAAGAGTCAACAGAACCAATCAAGACCAGGCGAGACTCTCATAAGACAACGATATCAGAGGGATCAAATCAGCAACTTCAATCTATGTTACAGAGTATAGTTATCAAGAAAAATTGCTCTTTTCATGAAAAGTATGGTAATGATACTCTTATAATACATTGTATATCTGGCAGTCGGATGTGCCCGTGGCCATCGGAAATATAAAGACGACGCTTTTAGAAACTGATAGCGCCATCGCGTTTTAAAAACGCGTTAGAAGAAGGACGGTTTCGCTATCCAAGGCGAATCGAAAAGTGTGCGTGTTGCGAGAATCAGAGTTGATCGAGACGTCGAAGCATAGAGTCGTTAGAATTGAGTTGCGAGTGTTGTCGAGTGTTAGAGTTGCTAGTGAGAGAGAGAGAGAGAGAGAGAGAGAGAGAGAGAGAGAGAGAGAGAGTTACCAAATAGTTGTCAAGTTATTTGTTGTAAATACGAGCGTTGCATTTAGTTTTCCTGTTAATCAAACATCGTTTCTCTGTCTAACTAATATCTGTATTTTCAATCCATTATTAATATATTCCGATATTACAAGTGGGGGCTCGTCCGGGATTGAATAAGACAGAGAAACGATACGATTTAACGGAGCTATTTGTGCGGGAGTAGAAAAGAATAGAATAAAATGGCAAACGTTGAAGACGAACGATTGTCGGGTGAAGAGGATTTGACGCTGGAGGAGCTGAGGATTAAGCTCGCACAAATGAATCTGCCTATATCCGGTGCGAGATCAGTGCTGGTTGCCAGGTTGAACAGAGCGTGCAAACCTGGTGGATCTACTCCTAAGGATTCGAAGCGTGGCGAAGAACCAACAAACCAGTGAGATCTAAGAAGCAAGCAGAGAGCCGAACGCAGTCAAGAGGGAGAGGAAGACCTCGAGAAGATGAGGACGAAAGAGCTGAGAGCGCGTCTCGTTAGCTTGGGGTTGAAGGTAACGGGAAGAAAATCCGAACTACGCGCGCGGCTACAGGCGGCCCTAGAAGGAGACGATGTATCGTCGGAAGAAGGGAGCTCCGACGAAAGTGAAGGCGAGGACGATAAACAAGGCGCGCGAGAATACAGGAGAGGCACGCGAGCGGTGTATCAGGACCGCGATGAGTATCAGCAGAAGTATATGCGTCGGTTCGATGTTGAGTCTTAAAGACGTGGAAGACTCATTAGAGAAATTCAGCGGGGATGATCTGCTGAGTGTAAATCAGTGGGTGGAAGACTTCGAGGAAATGGCAGAAGTGTGGGGTTGGTCAGACGCCCACATGGTGGCCTATGCTAAGAAATTACTCGCAGGCTCCGCTCAGGCCTTCGTACGACAAGAGCGATGCGCGAAGTTCTGGGCAAAGCTAAAAAAGGCGTTGAGGAATGAGTTTGAAAATGTAGTAAGCGACTAACAGATACATGGCGAGTTATCCCATAGAAAGAAGAAAGCAGATGAGAGTCTGCAACAATATATGTATCACATGTGCGGGATTGCAAAACAAGGAAGGGTTGATACGCAATCCTTGATAGACTACATTATTCAAGGCATTCCCGACGAGGTCGCGAACAAGACTGTGCTATACGGAGCCAGGAATATCGAGCAATTAAAAGAGCGTTTCAGGCGCTACGAAGCGATAAAAAGAGATATGGAGATGAGGACGAAATTTGAGGAGCCGAAGGGTAACAGGGTAAAGCCGGTGGCGAAGCTGTCCGAAACCGAGAGGAACAAGGAACCCGGTCGATCTGGAGATGCGAGGAAGGCGCGATGCTACAATTGCGGTGATGCGGAGCACGTGTGTGCGGAGTGTCCGAGCAAGTCGAGAGGACCTAAATGCTTCAAATGTAGGGAGTACGGACACATCGCATCAAGTTGCGACAATTTGGGTGAGCCGTCAAAAAAAGTTTACAGCGTGTTTCGGTCGTTACAAACAAGGCGTGGTAAGGATGTTAAGATGGAAAATTTCGAATTGAGCGCGTTGATAAACACCGGTAGTGAGCTGACTCTAATGCGAGCAGATCAGCATGTGAAAATCGGAGCGCCCAGATTAAGTCGGGAAATCGTTGGATTTGGCGGTGTCGGTTCCGGAAGGAATTTTACGCTCGGGAAATTTTCGACGAACATTATTATAGACAATGAGTCGTACTGTATAACCATACACGTAGTTCCAGACACAGTGATGCAACATTCGCTTATTATTGGCGCAGACTTTTTGGACACTGTTGAAATAAGTATAAAAGGGGGAGAATCTTTTATTAGTAGAATAAAGGACGAAAATCCCGATGAGTGTCCGGAAGTCCTCAAGATAGATGTAGAGACACAGGCGAGTGAGATAGATTTGTCACACGTTAAGGACATGCAACATAGGCTAAGAAGAGATTTGAAGAGAACCAAAGCATTGCTAAGAGACGCTCAAACGATGCTGGAGAGATCGAAAGGTGACTCGACGGGTAAAGCAGCTTTACGACAGCTGAAGAACCAGTTAGAAGATGCAGAATGCGCTAGAGCAGTTGCAGTTAAAGCGAAACAGGCACTGGAGCAAGAACCGAATGAGACGCAGGCTTCGTTGCAGGAAGTACTGTGGCAACGTTCCGAAGCAGAAGATCGTGATTAATGTAGCTAGTCGCGAACGAACTGAGCTACTGTCGCAATTGGAAGAAAATAAAGAAGAGTTAGCAGAAGTTTTGAAGAAGTATCGGGCAGCTGTGCAGCAAGTGTCGGAGGAACGGAGAATAGTGGCAAGACACGTGGTGATTGGTAAAGTGGACCACGAGATGGTGTCCTCGTCGGATTCTTGCGGCCAGCAGGAGGACTTAGCGAACATCACGAGGAGGAAGAATCTGGCTAAACAACAGCAACAGGATGTTGTTGATGATATTTGCGAATTTACTGAGAAGGATAGCGTTGCGGGTGTGAGGGTTGTTTCAAGTTTTCGGATAGACTCGAAGAGAGTGAATGCAAGGCGAACGAAAAGACAAGGGAAGTCGCACGTGCGGAATCCCTCCAATAATATCGATACGAAGATTCGATATACAGAGGATGTGGATGACGAGGACGACGATGGGATTGTCGAGGACACGATGAACGTGAAGACCTTCGAAAAAGAAGAGATCATAGTCTCGGTAGATGGTAAGTTGTTAACGTCTTCCATGTACGAACCGAGCGTACGAAAATGTCACGATGCTGCCACGACGATCAAAGCCCCTGACAAGAGTGAAATGGGTAAACAAACAACGGAGAGGAAGATAGAGGAAGAGCGAAAGAGGAGCAGTAGCATCGAGGACGAACAGGCCGCGGTGTTCCAAGAGGAACGAGATCAGCTGCGTGCGGACGCAAAGAGAAGGATTGAGGAGATCCAAATCCGAAACAAGCGGGCGTATAACAGGAGACGCAAGAAAGCGACAGCATACAGGACGGGAGATCTAGTGGCAATCGAGAGGATGCAGAGGGGTCCCGGGCTAAAGCTGCATCCGAAGTTTCTTGGACCGTATCGGGTGATAAAAGTCCTGCGAAATGACCGATACATAGTGCAGCGAGAGGGGGAGCACGAAGGGCCACGTACAACTTCCACGGCAGCCGATCACATGAAATGGTGGAATGCTGACGATAGTGATGTAAGTGCGAGCGGCGATGATGAGCACATCTGAGGGCAGATGTGATTGTCAGGAAAGGCCGATTGTGATATCGTAGAATAGCTTTGATTGGAGATCGGCTGAAAATAGAAAAACCGTGTACGTCGTGTTTCTGTGGTTCGTTTACATTTAAGAGTGCCTACGTGACTAAAGGCACGTAGTTGGTAGTTCTTACATAGGTATGAGGGAAACAATAGACAACGTTAGAAGAAGGACGGTTTCGCTATCCAAGGCGAATCGAAAAGTGTGCGTGTTGCGAGAATCAGAGTTGATCGAGACGTCGAAGCATAGAGTCGTTAGAATTGAGTTGCGAGTGTTGTTGAGTGTTAGAGTTGCTAGTGAGAGAGAGAGAGAGAGTTACCAAATAGTTGTCAAGTTATTTGTTGTAAATACGAGCGTTGCATTTAGTTTTCCTGTTAATCAAACATCGTTTCTCTGTCTAACTAATATCTGTATTTTCAATCCATTATTAATAAATTATAATTAATCGGACAAAATTACACCTTTAATATATTCCGATATTACATTATCGTGATGTAATATTTATCATGCTTATTTTGTACGTAAAACGAATCGTTGGAATATTCCCGAAGCTAACGAAGCATTTCCCAAAAGTTGAACCGAAGAAATTAACGCGAATAGTTAAGTGAAATTTTTCCATTAACTTGCTGACCAACCGGCAAATAAAAAATCATAAAAATTGTTTCAATGTGTTGAGGTCACGCATAACTTCTTTTTTCATTGACGATTACCAAACAGGTAAAATTTCGAAATTGTACGAAGGCCACGTGACCAGATCGTATTGGAATTTGAAGTGCATGGAAAAAGACAACTCGAAGTACAAACCTTGAGCTGTACTACTCGAAGTACAAACGTGAACTAATGGATGCAGAAAAGCAATTAACGCCAAACATCCGAACAGCATCTTGGAGCCCGTCATTGTTCTGAAATAAAAGAAGTGACGAATTAAAAAGACGCAGGACTAATAATAATAAAGGAAACTTAGTTCGTATTATAAATTGAATTTACATCAGAAAAGAAGCACGATCAAGCGAAACAGATCGTAGAAATGACAAATATCATCGATATACGTTTCAGTGTAATTTCACTTTTGAAAATTATTTAGTTTAATACGATCGTATTCATCGCTCTGAAACTTTCATTGTGCTGCAATTTGTGCTGCGTCTTTTTAATTTCTCTATCTTTCTGTGTTTTCGGAAAAATTACTTGAAAGATTAAGAATTGCTTGCCTTATTTTATTTTCGATTAGTTAGGATTTGATTATTCCAGGTAAGGTTTATTATTTATAACAGGTTTTATCACTTGTTTATTATTTAGGAGTTTGTTATTTTAGGATTAGTACCTTTTAGGATTTCTTATCCTTCGAGTTTCTGTTTCAGATATCTAGGTCTATTTCAAGATGTTTCATTACATTAGGATTATTTATTCGATTAAGATAATTTAAGAGTTTCACAATGTACAAAGAAATAATCGCGTGAAATTTAGATTTATGCTTTAAACGTATTAAACACGCGGTAATTTCAATGTCTATAGCCTCGAACGTGTTCTGATTAGTTGTGTCATTGTCTGTGACATTGAAATCACAAAAATCCATTGCAAGTGTGCTGTCATGCAATGTGGATGTAATTGGGTTTTTTGGGTATTTCCTGTATCATCTGATTTGTACAGTACTATTTTAACGCAAGGACAGGAAAGTTATTATATATTTCCCGTCCATTATTTGAATCGTTGTGAAGTGTAACGAATTATATTCGATTCGAGGAGATGTTAATGAATTACCCATTTCATATGTAATTACATGGAAATAAAAATCATTGCAAAAATAATTGATCTAATGACAACGGAATTTCCAATATTTTTTTGTTTCGTCACGTCTTTTTCATAATATATCTTTTATAGGTACGTGATTTATTAATCGTTCGAATGGAAATAATTATTCGTATAATATTCAAATGATTCTAGCCATAAAATAAATTAAAACGATACCTGTAATGCAATCTGCGTATGACGTCAACCTCGATCTATGCTTATACAAGAAATTTTATCAATCAATGACTAGATATACAATAATCAAATATTATAAAATTTCCTGAAAACCTTTAGGTGTTAATATTAAGGTGTTAATATCTTTAATATTTGCAAGTTATTGTTTAGCGCTAATTAGTTAGAATGTAACAAGTGGTGTACCAGAATTGAGATAATTAAGCCACACGAACAATCTTATTTAGATCTTTTTAATTTTTTAATTCTCTTTTGCTCTAATACTTCGTAAAATTAATCTTCCTTAGCTACTACACTTCATAGAATGACAAGAGATAACTTTTCTTATATAACGTTTCATTCATAAAATCTATCATTAAAGTATATCTTCATAAAAATATCATTCCATACTAACGGTATATTTGGTGTCATACGAGATAACAGTTACCAGTGATGACATATGTAACTTTATAAAGATATCTCGTTTTATTATATATTAAAAGAATGTACTCATTGCTGCTATATTTCAGATGAAAAAAAGGAGGCAACGATTTTACAGTAAAATCGTTCGTTTACAACTGATTCATTTACATTTCATGATAATACTGTGCATTCTGAATATGCTATGATTTGGTTTAAAATAATAAATAGTCCATTCTTGCATACTATTGCTCCGGCTTTACTTGTATTTTCGATATTGGTATAAATAGAAAGACAATTAATGTCGTTCGAGTCTATTTTCGGATCATTTATATTACGTTTAATCCATATAGTTATTATATGAGACATAGTATCGTAAAATTTGGAAGAATAAAACGTTCGTACAAGAAGTACATTTTATAAGAACTCCAACAAATCTGCGTGTGCACCTAAAATACAAACCGATAGTGATTGTTCATAAGTTTATATACATTATCTAATGTCAATCGAAGGTATCAATTCTTTTTCTCCATAAGAGTACTTTTTCATTTATATGTGTTCAAAAATACACGTGTTCAACCGTGAAGCATATGTCACCTACAACGAAAAAGAGTTTTCCTGTACTTAATATTTCCTTTGTATACCTATGAAAGTCTATTCTTCGCGTAGTATGAAATTATGAATAAATCTGGAATATTGTTCAATCTGAAAAGAAAAATAACTTATTGACATCATTCATTGATACGAGATTCAGAATGTTTGTTTTGTCTTCCGGAAAAAGAAGGCAGCCCTCCCTTTCTTTTAATGTGAAATAGAAAGCGAAAATTTGAAAACAGATTTTTTGGAAATTTACTTGCAAATATCGTTTTCAATATCGTGATTTTCTTCCCAATGGTACTGTACTTTCAAATTTTCCAGTATCCCTCTAAAAACAAAAAGTCGAACCTCGTTATTATTAACGTAGGCATTACAAGGAAGAGAAGTATTAGAAAGCAGCTCCTTTTTATTATGGATTTCTTTATAATCGTGTAAATAAGAAATTCCGGAAATTTTTTCCTCAAGAATTTAATTCTTGTGTTTTGATTGATAATTATTACACTGCATACTAACATTTCGCATACTGTTCGCGTCTAACAATTTCCTAATAATAACTACTTCAAAATTACATATGTTCTTGCACGAATTCAAAAGTACGTATGATACAATTACAATTGATTCTAAAATAATAATTATTTAAAGATATTAAGATACTAATTAAACGTTTCACTATATTTCAAAATCTGGAACAACAAATTTTTATTTATAAAAAATGAAACTGTCTTCATATATTCTTTGTCATGATGCTATTTCTTATTACCATGTCGACATTTTTTAAAATTCATTTTGTTATCTCTACGCAATATGAAAATTCATATACTGCTTAATATTTTTTACATATTATCCATCCACCGCATGATATCTCCTGAAAAATCAAAATATTAATGTTATATTATTACAATGCTTCTTAAATTTCAATTTTTGACAAATTTGAAATCCAATATATTTTGCACAATTATTATTTATCAAAAAATTCTAAGTTAGTAACTTTCTTTTCAAATGGCAAATAACATATACATTGACTTACCTGTAAGTTTTTGTTCCTAATCATCATTTCCTCTTATAGAACATTATTATTGTTCTTATAATTACTACCAGTGTCATAGATATTGTAGTGGCTACAACTGAATTAATAGAAAATGATAAATAACTGTGTATAACAATAACACATAACTGTGTATAACAATGACACATAACTTTTACTTACATATCAGTCGGTAAGGGATTACTGTGATATCCTGTTGATGTTTCTTAAGGCACTTGATTAGGTGTGATACGGTATCATTCCTTATGGTATGCTGTAGATAAGTATTTTAGAAAATAACAAGAATAAATCTAAATTATTCAGAGGTTCCAGTTTCGGCTTAGACATAAATACAGGACCATTTGCAAAGAAGAAAGGGTGCGTTTCTACAGCCTCGTTATAGTAACCATGAATACCAATCTCTGAATTACTGGTTACTAAACATAAATATCCTATAAAATTTAATATATTTCTTTAATTTTTAATACATACATGAGTTAGTAGTTCTAAATTATGAATCATCCTACCTGTGATATTACACTTTTCCTTATAATATCATCACTCAAGTGAACAACATTAAGATCATGTAAACCATGTCATCCTATCTTACTGTGAGGATACTTAGTTATGTTATCTAACATTATAAAAATATCATCAAATTCAAGTCCTTTTATTCACGTCACATGGCCACGATGATCTGGTTCTTCGTTATATAATGTTCTAAAATTTGTTGTATATATAGGATGTACAAACCGTGATATCAAGGTATCAGTTCTTCCTTCCCAAGGGACAGTTTCATTAAAATTCTGATAGAATTAAAAATTAATTATTAATATTCTAACAATCATATATGTTAAATACATTATAGTCAACGATATATACCTGAGCGAATGTAGGGGTGATTCCTTGATAATTATAAATGTCATCAGCCCACATCATTGTGCCACTTCTTTGTACTCCAGCCTCTAGATTAACAGCCTAAACAAACATACGAAATTTTATAGAAGCTGTACAAAATATAGTGTATATGCGCAATATTGAAGCGTTCAAGGGGATATAAAGGTAATGTACATCACATACACGTGTACTCTCATGCAACAAAATACAATTAGATTTAATAGTATAAGCTCTTTTATTCATCATAATAGATTGGAAATTTAAGTGTCTTACGAGGGTGAGTAAAAAGTTACCCGCTCTGTCGGTGTAGAATTTATTTTAAGCAATTGTCAAAAAAGACATACATCATTTTTTGACATAATCACTCAATTTCTGTATACACTTTGTCCATTTGCTGAAGGACCTTCGTATTTTCTCATTAAAAAATGTTTTGGGCTGAGCTGCGAACCACGAATGCATCGTCGTCTTCACCTTTTCATCAGCTTTTTCGGCATCCATCTCGCACAAACTTTTTAAAACCCAAATCTGTCGTGCACTATTGCATAAGCAGAGCCGTGGCTGATTTGCTAATGATTTGCCACATTATCCAGTGTCACTCGTCTATTCCATAGAGCATAAGTTCATGAGCACGTTCAATGTTGTCATCGTGGATGTGGACGGGCGTCCAGCTGTTTTTTCATAACACTTGTGCGATCTTCTTTGAACTTTTGTGCCCATTCAAACACACTTCGTGACAAAACACTTTCTCCATAATGTGCATTAAATCTTTGATAAATATAGGCATCAGACATAGCCTCCGACCACAAGAAACGAATCACAGCATCCTGCACTGTTTTCCTGCAAATTACCATTGCAAAGCGCCATTACTCGCGCAACGGTCACAAACGAATTGACGTAACACAATGAAACCTACGCAGCAGCACTGAACAGATGGTGACGTCATACGAAGAGTGCAGATGGATCAATATGGTCCACAGAATTTTTAACTATCTGGAGTGCGGATAAATTTTTACTGAGAGTCGTATAGGAGTCTGTAATCTGTAAGTATACCTTTGGCTGAATGGAAATTTCTCTTACATATAGTCAAAAATGCAGAAACAGTGTATTGAATCGGAAAGTGATAAAAAATAAGTGAAGTTTCGAGGTTGCATGTGATTGCATGAGTACACAGGACGTTTTTAGCGAATAAAAAATAATTTTGAAAGACACGAGACTTATCTTGTATTTTATGCACTCTCTGTGCCCGAATCTCCAGAAGCTCTCTATCTTATGAAGTGTTTTAGATTAGCCGGAAAATTTTGTATGTACATACAAGAAGTATACGATCTAAGTGGAATATTCCATTATTCTCTTGATACAACAGAAACGAAATTTACAGAACTTCTCAGAAAGTTGGTTTATTATTACCAAATTAATAGAATTAATATACGTTTATCATCTTTACATACCTAAGTCGTGGAGGTTTATCGTGCGTAGAAAATTAGTGTCGTTTCAAAGTTACATTTCGTACATTTTAAGCCTATAATTTGTAACGTACAAAACAATGTAAATTTGAGCTGTTTCTTATCTCCGCAATAAGAAAATCCAACTTTACGTTTTTTACACAATGATATTTATGGAACAGTAATATCATATTATTGCATCGCTTGGAGAATGAAGTCAAGGTACGATGTGACCCTAGTGTAAACGCTGGGATAGCCAGCTGTGCCGCACTTATAAGCATAAGACACAATACCTATTAAATACGAGGTTAATTCATGTTGTATCAGCAGTGGTCCGCCGCGGTCAGCCTGAAAGAATCGTTAAATTTTTAATCAAAGATACTGAAATATATCGATCGAATTGTATTGAAATTATACTTCTATACAGTAATAATCTTCTATTGATTTGTGTATTGGAATACTCCAATTTATAATGTACATGTTATATTTATTTTGAGCAAAACTAAGATTAGAAGGAAATTAGATTAAATATCATAATGAGGTGTGAGAAGTGGGCAAAACTATTAAATTGTGTTTATCTATTATTTCTAATGTTTAAGACGTCGATTTGATGTTAATTCGAATTGCCGTGTCTTCAGATACCGTATAGTTTGTAGTAACTCTGTAACTTAATTACCGTACAAGAATCCTTTCCACCCTGAGCATGTTCGGCGCATATTATACCATCAGTGATATCAGGTGCATTAGGAAATTTGGAATAAGCTATTTTGCATTCGGCGTTCTTAATCAGTGGCATTTGTACTTCCATTAATGCATTACGTCGTGATCGTCCTACGAAGAAAATAAGAAAGATATTTAAGACTGGAACTGTTTAATTTTATCATAAAATTGATATCACTTACTATATCTTAATGCTCCCCATCCAGCAACAAAGGGGTTATAGCCGACGAAGTTGCTCTTTCGTAGGGGCTCTTTCGTACAAATGGGATATACGTACCCTGAAAAATAAAAAAATAAATGAAAATGCAGGAAACGAATGACCAAAAGTATGAGAAAGAATTGTACACGCTTTATGACACAATATATGTGTACAGTAAGAAATTTCAGGATATGATACTTCAGTAATACTCAATAGCATATATATATATATATATATATTTGAGGACTTACTTGAAAATGGCACCTCCTCCACCAATCTAAGAATGGCAATATTATGATTGTGTATGTTTTCTATTCCATCTATATGTGCACAATGTGCTGCGGTCAAAACATGCCTAGCCGATATCAGGGAACCTCCGCACTTCCATAGTGGTTTGTCTGGGTTTCGGGGATTACGAAAACCTAATGCAGCGATCCATGGCCAAGCGCCTAAAATGCAATAGTCATAGTTGTGAATATACATAATTTTTTCTCACATAATGAGTAACAACGATTATTACCTATTCGATATTCGATCATACAGCAGACGATAAGTACATACGTACAAATACTCTGAAATAGAGATTTGATAAAGACAGAAATTAAATTTTTATTCCAGTGGAATACAAATTATTAAATAATTCTATATAATTTCTATTTGAACTATACTGAACTATAAAGTTCAAACGTGTAATTTCTGCCCTAACAGTTTTTGATCTCTATCCATATTATTACTCCTATATCAATTCTTTATTTCAAGCAAAAAGATACTCTTCCTAACATGAAGTAAAAGAAAGAAATAATTCAAGTTAATAAGTAAAGTTACTACCGATGAAATCATAGCATTATTATTTAGTCTAATTGAAATGTACATTGATGTGCTGTTTAATGCCTTTAAAGTTCATTCTTTGCAGTAAATGGCTTATTATTAATCGGAAAGAAAGACATAAAACGTACCAAGTTCAGCTGGTTTACCATCGACCAGCCTGCTATGAGAGACGTTGCTAAAACCACAGTATGGTGGTCGCAAAGCCTTATACTTGTACACAGTTTTTATTAAAATTTCTCTCTTCTCTTTGTTTGGATCGTTCGGACAGCAAACGATCGTAACATTGCCCTGGTATCTGCACACTGATCGTCTATAAAAATCGGTGGCTGTACGGTACTGTATCTGCCATATTTCTTGCGGAGGTTTACATTTTCTGTAGTCAAGGCACCTGCCTTCTTGATTGTCCGGTGTGGTACATTCTGGATCAAACAATTTTAAAACATTTATACAGTTCAAAGATGCGTAAGAAAGCGACACCGATTACACAACTTTCGAAGTAAAAAGCCGATCAAGTCCACCGGATTGCCCTACAGACACGTATTAATCCGTAAGAGTTAGTCATCATGTTGATAATAATTATCTAAAGAAACTTTTCACGTGAAAATATAAAATTTTAATTGATTAGATATTGTGTTAGCCATACTTAAGAAAGAAAATGAAAATGAATGAAATGAAAGAAAAGGACTACCTTCAACCTCATTTTTTAAATAAACACTTTGTCAGTTTTGCGGTAAATAAATTCTTAGGAATTCAGGACAGTTTTTAGTGAATCATTTTGTTTCGGCCGTTCGCGGAGGGACGCGATCGCGAGATAGCACGTCAACGAGAGTTGTAAGTTCCCGTTACGATTAAATAATCGACGCCACGAACTGATCGATCCCCTTATTTCGATTATGATAATAAGGGTAGTTCAATGAAATTCCACAGAATTAACACAAATAAATTAATGTTTATTTCAACAACTTATTAACTAGAAAGATATAAATGGAACAAAAAAAATGTAACTGCGTTTTGGTTGATAAGTAATGCGCGACATACCACATGTGTTGACGGTTCGACTTCTCGAAAAGTTCTGAACGCCTTTCGATTTTTTTCGTTTTTTCTGGAAGGCGACCCCCACTACGTTCGGATCACGCCACATTCTTTTACTGCGAGGTAAAATACGGGCCACGAGTCGACGTTTCTGGAAGTCGCCCTGCTTAATGAACCACGCGCTTGCCACTACAATGTTTGTTTGCCGGGCAGACGCGACGATCCGTCTGCGACATTATAGTGGCGCGATCGATAGTTAAGAATATGACCTATGGTAAGCCGCATGGCGTAACATTCTCCCCCCGTTGAGAGGGTACCGATCAAACTAGCGAGGTGTGGTTGAAGTTCCCATCTTATTTCGTCTCGGTGGCTAGTTGTTCGGGTTTCTCGAGATCGGGTTGAATTGGCAGTGGGACAAGCCTTTTGACGCCCCGATCCAAAATGCTCTTTGCCGTCTGAACTGTAGCTGTCCGGATGACACCATCGGCGCCTGGATGAACCTTGATAACTCGGCCCAGAGGCCAATGCATGGAGGGAACGTTGTCCTCTCTGAGGATGACGATTGTGCCCTTTTGGATGCTGTGTCCACCCTTGCTCCATTTATTGCGGTTGGTTAGCTCGTTCAAATACTCCTTATGCCAGCGGTTCCAAAAATGTTGTTTAAGCTGTTGGATATGCTGCCATTTGGAGAGTCGGTTCGATGGAATGTCTCTGAAATCTCGATCACGTAAGCACATTAATGAATCGCCAATGAGGAAATGTCCGGGAGTGAGGGCTAGGAGATCATTTGGATCGGTGGAGATAGGAGTTAGCGGGCGGGAATTGAGGACTGCTTCTATTTCTATGATAAGAGTATTACGGTGTTAAGCTCATATGTTTCTGTTTCTCCACTCGCGCTGCGCCATAATATCCTTTGATATTTCCGATCCTCTGGTCGTACGAGGAATTGCCGATACATTTTCTCGATGTTGCCAGTGAGTACGTACTGATGAGCGCGGAATCTAATTAATATACAAAATAAATTGTGAATTGATTCGAGAATATAGGATTTCCCCATTTTCATGATTATCGTGATATTTGTATAAATATATTTTTTAACATACTAATAATTAGGTACTTATAAATTAGTATTATCAATTATTTTGCATTTATAATTCCGCCTCTAGTATAAGTGTTAATTGAAAACTAACTTTATGTTTCAAAAAGTACTAGCAAAGTCGTTGAGTAACAAGCCACTGATGCTAACACAAATAGCATTGTCGTAATTAAATATTTCTAAATATTCATTTTTCATTTTGAACCTGTAGAAACAATTTATTATATATACTATTAGCTAAGTAATTGCATATTTAATTAAGTCGAAATATAAAACTTAGTTATTTTAATAATTTAAAAAATAAAAAACTGACGAACGTTTCAATTTAATTTATGGTTGGAACAAAAGACAGTTATTTTTCATTAATTGAAATATTGCAATGCAGAGTACTTTCCAAAATACGCCGAGAGTATTCCTGATGGTGAAACGAGCGTTGCTTCATCGAACGCAGCTAAAGAAAACAACATCTATGTAGTTGGTGGTACGATGCCTGAAATAGAGGGCGATAAATTGTACAATACCTGTACTATTTGGGGTCCCGATGGAACTTTGATAGCAAAACACCGAAAGGTAAGTAATATATTCCTTTATGGCTTTGAATTTGAAAATATTGGGGTGAAGAAAGTGACTCTATCTAGGAATAATTTAGGAATATACATATGTACATACGTATACTATAACCAATTCTATAATTTGCGGTTTATAAAATACGTTATGATACGGGAAACGCCCATTTTTGTTGTAATGTGTTTGTTGTTGTATAAATTTTTCACATACGAAAATACTTATTTTTTCTCCTTTTTAAACATTATTAAATGATAAGATTTTTTAATAAAAGAAAGTAATAAAAACGCTGTCAGTTATTAAATAAAAAGTAATTAAAGTTTAGGAGTTGGTAACTTTGATATTAAATTACAAAAGTTGCAGCAATAGAATTAGCGACTACATTTTTATGTTATTAGGTACATCTATTCGACATCGACATTCCTAATAAGATTACTTTTCGAGAGAGTGATTCACTCAGTCCTGGTAACTCCCTAACGACGTTCGATGTGAAGGGCTGCAAAATAGGTATTGGCATTTGCTATGATATTAGATTCGAGGAAATGGCACGCATTTATCGGAACAAAGGTACAGTAACTTAATCGATCAATACTTAACTAGCAAAAAATTAAATATCTTTCTTAAATATATTCTATATAAAATTAATATAATCTGTAACTCTGTATAAAAAGAAGCTTAATTTAAAAAACCAGTATATTTGCTGAAAATGAAACAAATAAAAGAATTAAAAGCACAATAAGAGGACTGTCCTCGCATATTCAGAAATGATGGAATGTGAACCGTGCAACTACGAAGTTAATTGGTATTCGGTGGCTTCATATTTCCTGCTTCTCTGGGTTAGGTTGCCAAATGCTGATATATCCAGCGGCATTCAATATGACCACTGGAACACTGCACTGGTCATTACTTCAGCGTTTCAGAGCGAATGATAATCAATTATACGTTGCCTGCATATCACCGGCTCCTGTTCCTTAAGCAAGTTACGTCGCATGGGGACATACACAGTTGACCAATCCCTGGGGAAAGATTCTTTACGATTTGGAAACTCAAGAGAATATGGCAGTCACCGATATCAAAAAAAAAAAAAAAATTTCAACAAATAAATAAAAAAAAAAGTCACCGATATCGGTAATTTACAGCTTAAAATTAAAAGCGAGAGATCCATGATGTAATTAATTTTTAGTCTCGTTAATTTATCGATTTAGCCATCTTCCTCTGTATTTGTGGAATTTATTAGTAAGCATTACTTATTACTTCGTATGTTTCTTTTTTCTATCAGATCTAAAAGTTGTTGAGGAAGTAAGGGCTCAGATACCTACATTTTCTCAGAGACGTACAGATTTGTGCGACACTGACTGTAAGAAGGAGTAACTCTACACTAAAACAGAAAATGTTTTTTTATAATATTTCTATTACAATATCCCTTTTTTGTGAATTATTACTAATTTCTTGTCATTTGTACTAAATGAATGACTCAATTAAGAAAACCAAAACGTTATAAATAATAATCTGTATATCTTGTGTATCAACATGTAATTGGATATTATAATAATATAGGAATGCTATAATAATATAGGATAATAATATAGGAGAATAATAATATAGAAAAAAATACATGCTTTTAAACACCTTTAATATCGATCACATAAATTGTTATAATTCACAATGATTACGCATACATAAAAGACCCCTTGATAGTAAAATTTACGATCAAAAGGCAATTACGTATCGTTTAACAACATTTAATTTATAACACCTTTTAAACATTTAGACAGATTAACACATAACACTTCTTATATATAAACATCAATTCGAAGTTATCAGCTTGGAGAAATTGGTCGATTAATACCTGTAGATTGTCTGTCTCGATGAAAGACTTAAAGAGAGCAAAAACATGATAATGCCGCTAATATAATATTCCTTCTTTCTTGTATCTGTCTGTCTCTCAGGTCGTTTTAATTATTACAATAAGTAATTTCGACTTCTTTGCGCTCTCTTTTAACGCATTCGAGACCGAAAGAAATTCATATCAGTCAGTAGGCAAGGGTATAATATACATATTTTATATATAACTTATGTAGTAATGTATATATCATGTTAGTTTCATTTTTTTTTCAATATAGAATTATTATATATATATATATGTCGGAGATGAAAGAACACCGGAGCCTTTGGAATTTTGGATAATCCCGCAACATTGTAACCTAGAGTCTACTATAGCTGTAATTGAACAATTGTAGTTATTCAACCCGATTGTAATTGTTCGAGAGTCGTGATAATGAGCTTGGGCTCGAGGCGACAGTCAGTCGCTGAACGTAGCCGCGGTCACGGGATGAACGCTTTGTCTAACAAAGGTATGGAGTAATTCTATAGCTCTCCTTAAAAGAAATATTCGTGGCGACACGCGACAGTAAACATTCCAGCGGTTTCTGTCCTGTGGCTCGCCACACGCAGACCCTATTCTTCGAGTAAGATGATTGCCAGATGTCGATGCGTCTCCGCAGTACATGTTCGGCTAGCTCGAGGGCCCGTTATAAATCTTAAGGTTTAGTTAACTAAAGTCCTTCAAACAGACAAACAGTCTTTGTCCCAACTACGGGAAGATAGGGGAGACATATTTTTCAACGAGCGGCGTCTTCCACTAGCAACTTTCCCTCGAGGGCGGCTAGCATCTTTTTCTAACCACCGATATGGAGATTGACCAATTAGCAACGCCAATTTCCCTTACTTTCTGAACGAAGGCTTTTCTCGACGAATCCGATGATCTCGTGTCCTTAGACACACCCCATTATAGTTTTCCTCTGTGGCATGATCGGGACGGGAAAGACATTCTTTCTCGCGATCTCATTGATGAAAGGAGTAACTCTTTACGACCAGTGAATATTACGCGTCCGACTTAGATTTTGTGAGTACGTTCATCTATCATCCCGTCGACCGCGGATTCGTTATTGAACCTAGGATCATTGTCATTAGTTTCTCGAGCACCTAACTACCGCGGTTACTTGTCCGGTTCTATAATAATCGTATTTGCACTAGTCAATGTCTTCTCCATTGCATAACGACAACGTGTAACCCAAACGAAGATTCGTTTCACGCCCCTAACCCTAATTCTAATGTAAACCCGACATCAGAAGTGGGATCAGTGCCGGTTATAACAGTGCAAGAGCTTACGACCATCGTGCGCGAGTCAATTCCGTCGCTAGTGCAAAAATCGAGTGTGGAACCTAACAATTTTTCGACTCCGCTGCCTGGTGCGCAGCTACCAATCTGATTATGGAGAAAGATCCTTTACAAAGCAGTGCCCTGAATATAATTTCAATGCCGAGTGTCGAATTGACTTCTACGTAGTGGAGGCGCTAACTGGTACATCAAGCCATCCGGGTGAGTCGTTTCCATTTTACCCCGATTTCGGAGCCGAGTGTTCGCTAATTAAAGAATCCGTAGTCTTGAGAATTTCTGGCAAAAGAACGATTGATATAGTAGTAATGCGAGGAATAAGAGATATTGGTACTAAACGTATCGCTCAAATCTTGCCCGTTGCAGGTGTTAGTGGTTAGAGATAAATTTTTCATGTCCTGGCTGATAGTTATTTAAAAATACGATATCGCGATTGCTCGTCAAATTTTAAGCCAAGATCTTGACGTAATATTACACAAACTAGCCTCGCTATGTGTAAAACAAAAATAATTCATGCCCGTAATAAAACCGCTGAAAACGAGATCGATGTCAATGAAGTTGACAATGAGGTACGTGGTAGTGATAAAAGTCGATTAATCTTTCTTTTCGAAAATTCAGAGATTCATCCGTTACGGGTTCCCTACGTACTCGTACAAAAAATACAGGACAGTTAGAAGTACAATTAATTGATCCTAACATCGCCGTACAAGGAGTCCTAATAGACTTCGCGAGCGCAGAGTAGTACGTGATAGAACAAGCGACTTAATTACAGCCAAAAATCATAAAGCCTAGTAATTCACCGTTCGCGAGCCCCGTGTTACTCGTGAAGACGAACAATGGTTCAGATAGATGATAGACAGATTTTCGAGAACTAAATAAATATACGGTCGCGAATCGGTATCCTTTACCCCTCATTGCGGATCGAGTCGCGAGATTGCAAAAGCGAGATTTTATTATCCTGGACATGGCCGGTGGGTTTCTCCAAACCCCTATTCATCCTAATTCTAGGAAGTATACAGCATTGATTACCCTCGATGAACAATTTGGATAATAAGTTGTTGTTTTCTTCGAATTCTTTTGTGCCTTTGTTCGATCCATTCGATGTCCTTTATTTGCATAACATAAGTGCGTGCGCGTTTAATGTTTCTTCCGGAAGTCATTTTCGGGACGGCGATACTATGCTGACTCCGTCGAAAATGGGGATTCTTATATCTTCGGACAACCCTAATAATTTTGCAACTCATACTTGTCTAAATATTCTAATATTTATGTTCTTCCTTGCTACAATTTTGTAAACCATCAAAGCGTTTACTACGGAAACCCTCAGGAGTAGTCGCGTGCCAAGTCTTCTGTAGCATTTGACCCTTTTTAATTGTGGTGACATAAGAAATCATTTGGTCGGAGTGATCTGTACTACACTTTCCTTCATTGTATTCAGCAGCGGCTGCTGATTTCGATGTTGCGAACAAACGAAACGAGAGATCGTTCTTGAGATTCCTTTGAAAACACGTATAACAGCCAACGTGCCATTCGTACGTTGTCGTCTATTTGGATGATGTCCTAATTATTGCCGACTCGATAGATCAAGCTCTAAAAGTATTGCACACCGTACTAGATACCCTTGTAAAAGCCGGATTCTCCTTTAACTTTTCAAAATGTTCTTTTCTAAAGGCATCGGTACTCTATTTGGAATATGTAATTTACGACGGAGAAGTTCGTCCAAATCCGGGTAAAATGCACGCCTTGAGTTCTTTACCTGCGTCAACGACCGTCACACAGCTCAGGCAGTTCATAGGTTTAGCCCTTTATTTCCGAAAATTCGTCCCTAAATTTTCACGGGTAATGAAACCCTTGTATGCGCTTACTTCCGATAATAAAAACATGACTTGGACAGATAGGCATGGAAAAATAAGGCAAAAGGTAATTTCCGCCCTGACCGACGCGCCGGTGTTAATGGTATTTGACCCGAACTACCCCATAGAACTTCGTATCGACGCTAGTTCGGATGGATATGAGGTTATTTTAATGCACAAGAGTGAAGGTAAAAATAGAGTAATTGAATATTACAGTATAAGAAGTAGCCCTGCGGAATCTAGGTATCATTCTTACGAACTAGAAACGTTAGGAGTTGTGAACGCCGTCAAGCATTTCCGTCATTATCTCCACGGACGAGAATTTCTTGTCGTCTCCGATTGTAATCCTTTGAAGGCATCCAGTAGTAAGGTAAATTTAAATGACAGGGTTTACAGGTGGTGGGCTTACTTACAAACTTTTACTTTTGACATTCTGTACCGGGAAGGTAAACGAATGGCCCACGTAAATTTTGTCTCGCGAAATCCCGTAGACTTGGATCACCTTACGATCAACGAAGTCATAGAGAAGGAAATCAATCTGACCGAAATCTCCGAAGACTAGCTATTAGTGGAATAACGTCGCGACTCCCAAATTTCTGGGATCGTCAATAAATTACAGAATGAAGAGCTCGCGGAAGACGTCGCGAATACGTATGAGTTACGGTCCGGTACCCTTCATCGTAAAATACAGAGAAAAGGCAGAACTCTCTGCTTGTCCATTGTCCCCAGAGGTTTTAGATGATCTGTTATTAACCATGTGCAACAGTCAATTATGCACTTAGGTTGGGATAAAACGCTTGAGAAACTGTGCGAGTGTTACTGGTTCGAAGGAATGGCGGAGTATGTTCGCCAATTCGTAGAGAACTGTCACGCTTGTCAAGTTTCGAAGGCCAGTTCAGGTAAAATACAAGCTGAATTACATCCTATACCTAAGACCAGCATACCTTGGCATACAGTTCACGTGGACATAACGGGCAAACTAAGCGGTAAAAGTGGTTCGAAAGAGCATGTCATTGTTTTGGTCGACGTCTTCACTAAATTCGCATATCTGCATCATACTCGTAAAGTAGATTTCCTTAGTACCGTTAAAGCACTTAAGTACTATATTTTTATTCGGCAGTCCCTGTCGGATAATAGCGGATCAGGGAAGATGTTTTACGGGCAAAGAATTTCGAGACTTTTGTCAAGATAAATACATTAAACTCCATTTAATTGCGACCGGAGCTAGTAGGGCCAACGGACAGGTAGGGCGTATTATGAGTACGCTAAAAAAAACATGTTCACAACAATAGAAACCAACTGGCGGTCCTGGCAAGACGCGATCGGGGAAATACAACTGGCCTTAAATTGTACCACCAACCGCGTGACTAAGTCAAGCCCGTTGGAACTACTAATCGGTAAAACAGCGAGACCCTACGGCTTATCCCTACCCGACAATATCGAAGAAAGAGAAGTAAATATCTCCCATATAAGACAGCAGGCGATAAAGAATATAGAAGCAAGCGCCAAATACGATAAGGATAGGTTCCACGAAAACAAAGCTAAAATAGTTAGGTTCAACCTTGGCGATTTCGTATTAGGCAAAAACGAGGAAAGAAACCAGACGAAGTTAGATCCGAAATTCAGGGGTCCATTCGTAATAGCAGAGACTTTGGAAGGAGATAGATATACCCTAAAAACCTTAGACGGCAAACGATCATATAAGGACAGACACGACAGACTGAGAAAAATGCCAGAAGGTTGCGTCCCTGCTGAGTTAGACGTCTGCGGTGATGACAACGGCGGTGATAATAACGATGCAAGTACACTGACCTCAGAGGATCATTAACACTGCGTTGTGGTCATAGTAATACACCGAGTGGTTTTATATGCTTTTTGTTGTAAACCGTTGAGTGGGTTTACGTGCTTTTTGTTGTAAACCGTTGAGTGGGTTTACGTGCTTTTTGTTGTAAACCGTTGAGTGGGTTTATGTGCTTTTTGTTGTAAACCGTTGAGTGGGTTTACGTGCTTTTTGTTGTAAACCGTTGAGTGGGTTTACGTGCTTTTTGTTGTAACCCGTTGAGTGGGTTGATGTGCTTTCTGTTGTAACCCGTTGAGTGGGTTGATGTGCTTTTTGTTGTAACCCGTTGAGTGGGTTGATGTGCTTTTTGTTGTAACCCGTTGAGTGGGTTGATGTGCTTTTGGTTGTAACCCGTTGAGTGGGTTGATGTGCTTTTGGTTGTAACCCGTTGAGTGGGTTTATGTGCTTTCTGGGTGTAATGCACCCAACGTGGCAATATGATCCAACAAACTGAGGTTCACCAGTGTACGAAATCGAAAATGATCTGTTGTGTCATTACGGTCTGACTGGCGACTCACAGAACGCACCTAACACTTTGAATACAAATTATAACATTACAAATTCCTATTCTCTTTTATTTTTCTGTTGTCAAACCTCCGAACGAAACTTTGTTATTGCACTGGATCCTTGACTTGCTTGGACATTTAGTTAAATCGTAAATAATGTCAGTTGAATCTAATGTAAGAAAACACGATATTTTAGTTACACACGAGGACGTGTGATAGTCAGGAAGGCCGTGTCGGAGATGAAAGAACACCGGAGCCTTTGGAATTTTGGATAATCCCGCAACATTGTAACCTAGAGTCTACTATAGCTGTAATTGAACAATTGTAGTTATTCAACCCGATTGTAATTGTTCGAGAGTCGTGATAATGAGCTTGGGCTCGAGGCGACAGTCAGTCGCTGAACGTAGCCGCGGTCACGGGATGAACGCTTTGTCTAACAAAGGTATGGAGTAATTCTATAGCTCTCCTTAAAAGAAATATTCGTGGCGACACGCGACAGTAAACATTCCAGCGGTTTCTGTCCTGTGGCTCGCCACACGCAGACCCTATTCTTCGAGTAAGATGATTGCCAGATGTCGATGCGTCTCCGTAGTACATGTTCGGCTAGCTCGAGGGCCCGTTATAAATCTTAAGGTTTAGTTAACTAAAGTCCTTCAAACAGACAAACAGTCTTTGTCCCAACTACGGGAAGATAGGGGAGACATATTTTTCAACGAGCGGCGTCTTCCACTAGCAACTTTCCCTCGAGGGCGGCTAGCATCTTTTTCTAACCACCGATATGGAGATTGACCAATTAGCAACGCCAATTTCCCTTACTTTCTGAACGAAGGCTTTTCTCGACGAATCCGATGATCTCGTGTCCTTAGACACACCCCATTATAGTTTTCCTCTGTGGCATGATCGGGACGGGAAAGACATTCTTTCTCGCGATCTCATTGATGAAAGGAGTAACTCTTTACGACCAGTGAATATTACGCGTCCGACTTAGATTTTGTGAGTACGTTCATCTATCATCCCGTCGACCGCGGATTCGTTATTGAACCTAGGATCATTGTCATTAGTTTCTCGAGCACCTAACTACCGCGGTTACTTGTCCGGTTCTATAATAATCGTATTTGCACTAGTCAATGTCTTCTCCATTGCATAACGACAACGTGTAACCCAAACGAAGATTCGTTTCACGCCCCTAACCCTAATTCTAATGTAAACCCGACATATATATATAATATAACATATTATATATATATATATATAATAATAATATATATAATAATAATATATATAATAATAATATATATAATAATAATATATATATAATATATATATATATATATATATATATATATATATATATATATAATAATTCTATATTGAAAAAAATATGAAACTAACATGATATATATATATATGTCGGAGAAGCCGGGGGGATAGGGTTGTCGGTGTTTGAGGAGTCTTCATTGAAGGTAGCCATCGTTGCGGTGTAACGAAGATACGATTTATTGACACAGGTATGAATAACACAGGTTTGACAATCTATCACGGCGGTGAGACGTCCGCGACACTAGTGACAGTGATCTCAGGTTCAATAACGAATCCGCGGTCAACGGGATGACAGATAGGCGTTCTCGCTGAATCTAAGTCTGACTCGTAAACGATAATTGCTGAGCGTAAAGACGTTACTCTTTAGTCGACGGGAGCGCGTCAAAGAATGCGCGTCCCGTCCCGATGATTCCACAGAGGAAAACTATACTGGGGTGTGTCTAAGGACACGAGATCATCGGATTCGTCGAGGAAAGCCTTCGTTTAGGAAGTAAGGGAAATTGACGTTGCTGCTAATTGGTCAATCTCCATATCGGTGGTTAGAAAAAGATGCTAGCCGCCCTCGAGGGAAAGTTGCTAGTGGGAGACGCCGTTCGTTGAAAAAAATGTCTCCCCTATCTTCCCGTAGTTGGGACAAAGACTGTTTGTCTGTTTGAAGGACTTTAGTTAACTAAACCTTAAGATTTATTACGGGCCCTCGGGCTAGCCGAACATGTACTGCGGAGACGCATCGACATCTGGCAATCATCTTACTCGAAGAATAGGGTCTGCGTGTGGCGAGCCACGGGACAGAAACCGTTGGAATGTTTACTGTCGCGTGTCGCCACGAATATTTCTTTTAAGGAGAGCTATAGAATTATTCCATATGTTTGTTGGGCAAAGCGTTCATCCCTTGACCGCGGCTACGTTGGGCGACAGACTGTCGCCTCGAGCCAAAGCTCACCGTCACTAATCTCGAACAATTACAATCGGATTGAATAACTACAATAGTTTAGTTACAGTTATAGTAGACTTTAGATTGCAATGTTGCGGGGCTATCCGAAGGTTCCGGTGTCCTTTCATCTCCGACATATATATATATATATATATATATATGTCGGAGATGAAAGAACACCGGAGCCTTTGGAATTTTGGATAATCCCGCAACATTGTAACCTAGAGTCTACTATAGCTGTAATTGAACAATTGTAGTTATTCAACCCGATTGTAATTGTTCGAGAGTCGTGATAATGAGCTTGGGCTCGAGGCGACAGTCAGTCGCCGAACGTAGCCGCGGTCACGGGATGAACGCTTTGTCTAACAAAGGTATGGAGTAATTCTATAGCTCTCCTTAAAAGAAATATTCGTGGCGACACGCGACAGTAAACATTCCAGCGGTTTCTGTCCTGTGGCTCGCCACACGCAGACCCTCTTCTTCGAGTAAGATGATTGCCAGATGTCGATGCGTCTCCGCAGTACATGTTCGGCTAGCTCGAGGGCCCGTTATAAATCTTAAGGTTTAGTTAACTAAAGTCCTTCAAACAGACAAACAGTCTTTGTCCCAACTACGGGAAGATAGGGGAGACATATTTTTCAACGAGCGGCGTCTTCCACTAGCAACTTTCCCTCGAGGGCGGCTAGCATCTTTTTCTAACCACCGATATGGAGATTGACCAATTAGCAACGCCAATTTCCCTTACTTTCTGAACGAAGGCTTTTCTCGACGAATCCGATGATCTCGTGTCCTTAGACACACCCCATTATAGTTTTCCTCTGTGGCATGATCGGGACGGGAAAGACATTCTTTCTCGCGATCTCATTGATGAAAGGAGTAACTCTTTACGACCAGTGAATATTACGCGTCCGACTTAGATTTTGTGAGTACGTTCATCTATCATCCCGTCGACCGCGGATTCGTTATTGAACCTAGGATCATTGTCATTAGTTTCTCGAGCACCTAACTACCGCGGTTACTTGTCCGGTTCTATAATAATCGTATTTGCACTAGTCAATGTCTTCTCCATTGCATAACGACAACGTGTAACCCAAACGAAGATTCGTTTCACGCCCCTAACCCTAATTCTAATGTAAACCCGACATCAGAAGTGGGATCAGTGCCGGTTATAACAGTGCAAGAGCTTACGACCATCGTGCGCGAGTCAATTCCGTCGCTAGTGCAAAAATCGAGTGTGGAACCTAACAATTTTTCGACTCCGCTGCCTGGTGCTCAGCTACCAATCTGATTATGGAGAAAGATCCTTTACAAAGCAGTGCCCTGAATATAATTTCAATGCCGAGTGTCGAATTGACTTCTACGTAGTGGAGGCGCTAACTGGTACATCAAGCCATCCGGGTGAGTCGTTTCCATTTTACCCCGATTTCGGAGCCGAGTGTTCGCTAATTAAAGAATCCGTAGTCTTGAGAATTTCTGGCAAAAGAACGATTGATATAGTAGTAATGCGAGGAATAAGAGATATTGGTACTAAACGTATCGCTCAAATCTTGCCCGTTGCAGGTGTTAGTGGTTAGAGATAAATTTTTCATGTCCTGGCTGATAGTTATTTAAAAATACGATATCGCGATTGCTCGTCAAATTTTAAGCCAAGATCTTGACGTAATATTACACAAACTAGCCTCGCTATGTGTAAAACAAAAATAATTCATGCCCGTAATAAAACCGCTGAAAACGAGATCGATGTCAATGAAGTTGACAATGAGGTACGTGGTAGCGATAAAAGTCGATTAATCTTTCTTTTCGAAAATTCAGAGATTCATCCGTTACGGGTTCCCTACGTACTCGTACAAAAAATACAGGACAGTTAGAAGTACAATTAATTGATCCTAACATCGCCGTACAAGGAGTCCTAATAGACTTCGCGAGCGCAGAGTAGTACGTGATAGAACAAGCGACTTAATTACAGCCAAAAATCATAAAGCCTAGTAATTCACCGTTCGCGAGCCCCGTGTTACTCGTGAAGACGAACAATGGTTCAGATAGATGATAGACAGATTTTCGAGAACTAAATAAATATACGGTCGCGAATCGGTATCCTTTACCCCTCATTGCGGATCGAGTCGCGAGATTGCAAAAGCGAGATTTTATTATTCTGGACATGGCCGGTGGGTTTCTCCAAACCCCTATTCATCCTAATTCTAGGAAGTATACAGCATTGATTACCCTCGATGAACAATTTGGATAATAAGTTGTTGTTTTCTTCGAATTCTTTTGTGCCTTTGTTCGATCCATTCGATGTCCTTTATTTGCATAACATAAGTGCGTGCGCGTTTAATGTTTCTTCCGGAAGTCATTTTCGGGACGGCGATACTATGCTGACTCCGTCGAAAATGGGGATTCTTATATCTTCGGACAACCCTAATAATTTTGCAACTCATACTTGTCTAAATATTCTAATATTTATGTTCTTCCTTGCTACAATTTTGTAAACCATCAAAGCGTTTACTACGGAAACCCTCAGGAGTAGTCGCGTGCCAAGTCTTCTGTAGCATTTGACCCTTTTTAATTGTGGTGACATAAGAAATCATTTGGTCGGAGTGATCTGTACTACACTTTCCTTCATTGTATTCAGCAGCGGCTGCTGATTTCGATGTTGCGAACAAACGAAACGAGAGATCGTTCTTGAGATTCCTTTGAAAACACGTATAACAGCCAACGTGCCATTCGTACGTTGTCGTCTATTTGGATGATGTCCTAATTATTGCCGACTCGATAGATCAAGCTCTAAAAGTATTGCACACCGTACTAGATACCCTTGTAAAAGCCGGATTCTCCTTTAACTTTTCAAAATGTTCTTTTCTAAAGGCATCGGTACTCTATTTGGAATATGTAATTTACGACGGAGAAGTTCGTCCAAATCCGGGTAAAATGCACGCCTTGAGTTCTTTACCTGCGTCAACGACCGTCACACAGCTCAGGCAGTTCATAGGTTTAGCCCTTTATTTCCGAAAATTCGTCCCTAAATTTTCACGGGTAATGAAACCCTTGTATGCGCTTACTTCCGATAATAAAAACATGACTTGGACAGATAGGCATGGAAAAATAAGGCAAAAGGTAATTTCCGCCCTGACCGACGCGCCGGTGTTAATGGTATTTGACCCGAACTACCCCATAGAACTTCGTATCGACGCTAGTTCGGATGGATATGAGGTTATTTTAATGCACAAGAGTGAAGGTAAAAATAGAGTAATAGAATATTACAGTATAAGAAGTAGCCCTGCGGAATCTAGGTATCATTCTTACGAACTAGAAACGTTAGGAGTTGTGAACGCCGTCAAGCATTTTCGTCATTATCTCCACGGACGAGAATTTCTTGTCGTCTCCGATTGTAATCCTTTGAAGGCATCCAGTAGTAAGGTAAATTTAAATGACAGGGTTTACAGGTGGTGGGCTTACTTACAAACTTTTACTTTTGACATTCTGTACCGGGAAGGTAAACGAATGGCCCACGTAAATTTTGTCTCGCGAAATCCCGTAGACTTGGATCACCTTACGATCAACGAAGTCATAGAGAAGGAAATCAATCTGACCGAAATCTCCGAAGACTAGCTATTAGTGGAATAACGTCGCGACTCCCAAATTTCTGGGATCGTCAATAAATTACAGAATGAAGAGCTCGCGGAAGACGTCGCGAATACGTATGAGTTACGGTCCGGTACCCTTCATCGTAAAATACAGAGAAAAGGCAGAACTCTCTGCTTGTCCATTGTCCCCAGAGGTTTTAGATGATCTGTTATTAACCATGTGCAACAGTCAATTATGCACTTAGGTTGGGATAAAACGCTTGAGAAACTGTGCGAGTGTTACTGGTTCGAAGGAATGGCGGAGTATGTTCGCCAATTCGTAGAGAACTGTCACGCTTGTCACGTTTCGAAGGCCAGTTCAGGTAAAATACAAGCTGAATTACATACTATACCTAAGACCAGCATACCTTGGCATACAGTTCACGTGGACATAACGGGCAAACTAAGCGGTAAAAGTGGTTCGAAAGAGTATGTCATTGTTTTGGTCGACGTCTTCACTAAATTCGCATACCTGCATCATACTCGTAAAGTAGATTTCCTTAGTACCGTTAAAGCACTTAAGTACTATATTTTTATTCGGCAGTCCCTGTCGGATAATAGCGGATCAGGGAAGATGTTTTACGGGCAAAGAGTTTCGAGACTTTTGTCAAGATAAATACATTAAACTCCATTTAATTGCGACCGGAGCTAGTAGGGCCAACGGACAGGTAGGGCGTATTATGAGTACGCTAAAAAAAAAAACATGTTCACAACAATAGAAACCAACTGGCGGTCCTGGCAAGACGCGATCGGGGAAATACAACTGGCCTTAAATTGTACCACCAACCGCGTGACTAAGTCAAGCCCGTTGGAACTACTAATCGGTAAAACAGCGAGACCCTACGGCTTATCCCTACCCGACAATATCGAAGAAAGAGAAGTAAATATCTCCCATATAAGACAGCAGGCGATAAAGAATATAGAAGCAAGTGCCAAATACGATAAGGATAGGTTCCACGAAAACAAAGCTAAAATAGTTAGGTTCAACCTTGGCGATTTCGTATTAGGCAAAAACGAGGAAAGAAACCAGACGAAGTTAGATCCGAAATTCAGGGGTCCATTCGTAATGGCAGAGACTTTGGAAGGAGATAGATATACCCTAAAAACCTTAGACGGCAAACGATCATATAAGGACAGACACGACAGACTGAGAAAAATGCTAGAAGGTTGCGTCCCTGCTGAGTTAGACGTCTGCGGTGATGACAACGGCGGTGATAATAACGATGCAAGTACACTGACCTCAGAGGATCATTAACACTGCGTTGTGGTCATAGTAATACACCGAGTGGTTTTATATGCTTTTTGTGGTAAACCGTTGAGTGGGTTTACGTGCTTTTTGTTGCAAACCGTTGAGTGGGTTTATGTGCTTTTTGTTGTAAACCGTTGAGTGGGTTTACGTGCTTTTTGTTGTAAACCGTTGAGTGGGTTTACGTGCTTTTTGTTGTAACCCGTTGAGTGGGTTGATGTGCTTTCTGTTGTAACCCGTTGAGTGGGTTGATGTGCTTTTTGTTGTAACCCGTTGAGTGGGTTGATGTGCTTTTGGTTGTAACCCGTTGAGTGGGTTGATGTGCTTTTGGTTGTAACCCGTTGAGTGGGTTTATGTGCTTTCTGGGTGTAATGCACCCAACGTGGCAATATGATCCAACAAACTGAGGTTCACCAGTGTACGAAATCGAAAATGATCTGTTGTGTCATTACGGTCTGACTGGCGACTCACAGAACGCACCTAACACTTTGAATACAAATTATAACATTACAAATTCCTATTCTCTTTTATTTTTCTGTTGTCAAACCTCCGAACGAAACTTTGTTATTGCACTGGATCCTTGACTTGCTTGGACATTTAGTTAAATCGTAAATAATGTCAGTTGAATCTAATGTAAGAAAACACGATATTTTAGTTACACACGAGGACGTGTGATAGTCAGGAAGGCCGTGTCGGAGATGAAAGAACACCGGAGCCTTTGGAATTTTGGATGATCCCGCAACATTGTAACCTAGAGTCTACTATAGCTGTAATTGAACAATTGTAGTTATTCAACCCGATTGTAATTGTTCGAGAGTCGTGATAATGAGCTTGGGCTCGAGGCGACAGTCAGTCGCCGAACGTAGCCGCGGTCACGGGATGAACGCTTTGTCTAACAAAGGTATGGAGTAATTCTATAGCTCTCCTTAAAAGAAATATTCGTGGCGACACGCGACAGTAAACATTCCAGCGGTTTCTGTCCTGTGGCTCGCCACACGCAGACCCTATTCTTCGAGTAAGATGATTGCCAGATGTCGATGCGTCTCCGCAGTACATGTTCGGCTAGCTCGAGGGCCCGTTATAAATCTTAAGGTTTAGTTAACTAAAGTCCTTCAAACAGACAAACAGTCTTTGTCCCAACTACGGGAAGATAGGGGAGACATATTTTTCAACGAGCGGCGTCTTCCACTAGCAACTTTCCCTCGAGGGCGGCTAGCATCTTTTTCTAACCACCGATATGGAGATTGACCAATTAGCAACGCCAATTTCCCTTACTTTCTGAACGAAGGCTTTTCTCGACGAATCCGATGATCTCGTGTCCTTAGACACACCCCATTATAGTTTTCCTCTGTGGCATGATCGGGACGGGAAAGACATTCTTTCTCGCGATCTCATTGATGAAAGGAGTAACTCTTTACGACCAGTGAATATTACGCGTCCGACTTAGATTTTGTGAGTACGTTCATCTATCATCCCGTCGACCGCGGATTCGTTATTGAACCTAGGATCATTGTCATTAGTTTCTCGAGCACCTAACTACCGCGGTTACTTGTCCGGTTCTATAATAATCGTATTTGCACTAGTCAATGTCTTCTCCATTGCATAACGACAACGTGTAACCCAAACGAAGATTCGTTTCACGCCCCTAACCCTAATTCTAATGTAAACCCGACATATATGTCGGGTTATCATTAGGATTTAAGTCGTGTAATGTTTCTTCATTTGAATTAGCCATTGTTTAACAAAACAGAGAATATATTTACACGAATAAACAAGATTTTACAAGATATTATGAATAATGAGTTTTAAAATGATATGATTGATTAACAAATGATAAATTTAATTAATAATTAGATTAAAGAATAATAAGTTTTATCGAACAATAAGAGGAACGAATAATATATTTTACGAATGATAAATTTAACGAATAATGAAATTAACGATTGATAGGTTTTACGAATAATGAATTTAATTTATGCTATTAACAATGTTCCGGGGTTCAAACGAATCCACGGTCAACGGGATAACTCTAAATAATTTTTATAACACAAAAATACGTTTGCTGAATCACTCGGTAAATTACTTGATGTATCACTTTCCAAGGCGATCACACGAATGAATATCTGATTAAAATCTTTTTCGTTATACGACTGCATTTGTTTGTTATATTCTCGCTGGAGACATCGAGAACGTTCCAATCGTTGTTGCTAGGCAATATCTGTCAAAAGTTTGTTGTATACTCTTTGGAAACATCGAGAAAGATCCAAACGCCGATACTAGGCAATTTCTGTCTGGAGATTGATTCCAAATACAACGTGTCCCATTATATCAGCATCTCTAAAGTACAATTCTATGTGATTTCTAGGGAGAACAATACAACCAATCCACACCTTCATCAAGCAAAACGTTTATCCCGTGACCGTGGCTACGTTCAGCGACCAGTTGTCACCTCGAACCCACTTTCGCTTTTCACAAATGTCAAACAATTACAGATGACAATTGCTTAATTACAGTTATGATAAAATCTAGGCTAAAGCATTAGAAGGCTTCCTCAAAATTGCATAGGGAAGGCTCCGGTTTTCCTTTCATCTCCGACATATATGTATATATATAACTGTACATAATACATTATAGAATAACATAGTATATAATTTTATATTTTAAAAATATGAGGCATACTATTTAAGATTGTCATCGATTTAAAATCAAAGTATGAAAAGGATACCCTGGAGAGAGTAAAACACAGAATCATTCTAACTAAACATTCAGATCGTACCGACACCTAGATATCGTCTTACAATTAAATCTCGGTCTCGAATGGATTAAAATGAAATACATACTTGCAGCTTCAACATCTTCAATATCGAGGAGATTCAAACTTTACAAATAAATGTAAATTGCGATGTAAAACAAAGCGATGTAAAAAGGGAAAAAGGAGGAAAGAAGGAACAGGGAAGCAAAGAGAAGAAACGAATTTTTCATTTTCTCGAAACTGGATCAAGTTTCAGGAAGACCATCCAAGTAATTGATGTCCTCTGTAATTATTTGTTAATCATGCGCGGAATCAGAACGATTCGACCTCGTTCCAAAGCAAATCGTTACTAGAGTAGAGACGGGAATTAATAATTCGTGTCAATTGTTCGATCGTGTTCACAAATTCAAATGCGGTTGAGTGGCGGAAACCATTTATAACACGTCCCATACAGCGTAGATCGCATACACGTCTTAGGATGTATTTTTGGTACTTATATATACTCTATATATATTCTTACTCTATATATACTTATATGTACTCTATATATATTCTCTATCTTAGATATACCATAAAATATTTCGTGAAATCGCGTATTCGTGTCTAATGTCAGGGATTCTCTTTCCATAAGTCTGCGTTTTTTATATTATCTTTCTTCCTTATCAGTAGGCATTCTCACAATTTGTGATTAATACTGCTCGTACAGGAATGTTAGGTTTTTGACGTTGTAAAATTTCACGTGAAATAATAATGCCTATATATTGACTAATTTATCAATTAATTAAATCCGTGTATATCAAGTTTTCTATAATTTAGTACTTTCGTGTAACTACAGAAATTTGATGCAATATAAAACTTGATTAAAACAGCGATTCATTAGGAAACGAGAATAATGATGCAAATATTTTTTGTAGCCATTATATAGGATTTCGATCGCATAATTAATCAGTATCAACTTACCAGTCTTTAACGGAAGAACAGAAAGAAGGGCAGGCGGTACACAGACCGCAATCATGATCATTTTCATGTAGACTGTCAGACTGCCGTACATCTTCGTTAGTCGTAAGAAGTCGCGATGAGAAGCGTAAAAGAAGTCTAGTAGTAGTGTAGGTACTGCACTAGCCAGAAGTATCTGCGACAGAAATCAGAATACACTCGTTTTCGCATGGTTGGATCAATTTCGCGTGGGACTAACCTGATTGAACCTAAAGCGGGATAATTGTGTTAGGGAAGTGATACATTTACACTGTACATGAGAGTGTGTGTGTAAGGGCCAGAGGGCGTCAAGGTCTTAGTGGAGATAAAAGACTGTTGCCAGATGTTAGAAGAATCTAGGATAGTCGGTTGGCGACAAGCGTGCGTGCAAGACGTTCTTCAGAGTGTAATATAGATGTATAACTGTTGTGTAGGAAATATAGTCAATTATTTGTATTCCCAAATCCTCGAATTTCCTTAACATGGTAGCAGAGCGTGGTTACTAGTTTTGCAAGATATTTAGTGCGTGGTTACGATCTTGCGAGTGAGTGTTCAGTAAAGAAAAAAAACTTTCAGAGGAACAAAATATACTTCGAGCACGTAGGAGCGCTTGAGTAAGAAAAGAAAAAAAAAGAAGAATCAATTAAAATGGAGAGATCGGAAATCATGATACCTATATTCGATGGTGAGGATTATGGAATGTGGAAGCAAAGAATCACGATGTTTCTCAAATATAAGGAATGCGAGGTTGTGACAACTAGAATGAAGAACGAAAGAGACGATGAAGACTGGGACAAAAAGGATTTGAGGGCGATAAATATAATTTATAGTGCAATATCGATCAGACAATTGGAGTATGTTAGGGAAGGAAAAACGGCGTATGATATAATAAAAAGGTTCGATGAAATGTACTTGAAAGAGTCGACGGCACTGCAGATCGTATGCAGAAGGAGATTGGAAAACATAAGACTGGAGAACTACAGTGATTCAGCATCATTCTTTAACGATTTCGAAAAATTAATAAATGAATTAAAAAGTGCGGGCGCAGAAGTAAGTGAGAGGGAAAAGCTGAATTACATGCTGAATACGTTACCCGAAGAATACAGCTACATAGCGGACATAATAGAAGCATTGAAAGAAGAGGATCAAACGGTAGCGTATGTAAAAAATAAAATAGAGATAGCAGAGAAGAAAAATAAATCCAATGGAGGAGAAAGGCAAACCAACGCCTTTTCTGCAAAAAAGGAAGGATGCTTCAGATGTGGAAGATTAGGACACTTTGCGAGAGAGTGTCAAAATGGCGTCTAAGCGGGAAGCAGTAACGGCTATTGGCATGGGCCAACACGTGGTCGAAACAGAGGAAGAGAGAACGAAGGCAATACGAGCAGAGGAGGGGGGAACTTTCATCGTCAATCAAGAACCGGCACGGGAGAGCATGGAAACTCTAGAGCAGGCATATGGACAGCAACGGCGCACGCAGCAAACAGCAGTGAGACGAATGAAATAAGTAGGAACGAAATAGTGTGGCTATTATATAGCGGTTGTACCGATCACATAATTAATAATATAAATTATTTCGATAAATCTATCGACCTAAAAGAACCGGTAAATATATATTTAGGCGATAATAGACCGATAAAAGCGACAAAAGTTGGGAATGTTATAAGTTATTTTGAAGCATTCAGAAAACAAAATAAAGTAAATATGAGGAAAGTATTTTACGCGAAAGAAATGTCCACAAATTTGATTAGTTTAGGTAAACTAACAGACAATAAGAATACGGTTATTTCCAAAGGAAATATTGCGAAAGTAATAGATGAGGATAATATACTTACAGCTGTAGCGTTCAAAGAGAATGGGACATATAGAATAAAAAGTATATTGAAAGGGAAGAAGCACATAGTAAACAGCGCCGAACGTAGTGGTATGAGTAAAAAGGAAAGATGGCATAGGATGCTAGGACACGTAAATTTTAAATATTTAGAGATTTTGGGTAAAGAGCAGCTAGTGACTGGCATACCGAATGAATTTGAAAAGGAACTTTTGAAATGTAGGGTGTGTATAGAAAGCAAAATGCATAACTTACCTTTCAAAAATAATCGAACTAAGGCTAAGGAAATAATGGAAATTATTCATACGGACGTATGTGGTCCCTTTAATACTACCGGATTCAATGGAGAAAAATATTTCATTTCATTTATCGATGATTATAGTAAAATAGCTAGGATCTATTGTATAAAATCAAAAGATGAGGTCTTCGATTCTTTCGCACAGTTCGTAAATGAAGCCGAAAATTTAACGGGCAAGAGGTTAAAAATATTAAGATGCGATAATGGTAAAGGATATTTAAATAATCGAATTTATAAATTTGCTAGGGATAAAGGTATAAGAATAAATAATTGCTCAACATACGTACATGAATTAAACGGGACAGCGGAAAGGTATAATAGAACAGTGATGGACATGGCGCGTTGCTTGTTAGCGGAAGCGAAAGTACATAAAAGGTACTGGCCGGAAATAGTTTGTACAGCGGAATAACACCAGCTCAGATAAATGACCCTCTAACTTACCTTTGTCCTTGTCACGTAATTTTTGGGTTGGTTGGTGAAAATAAAATATAGTTGAGTCGTAACCCAACTATTAACTTGGTTTTAATCAACCTTTATTATGAATTCAGCAATCACAATGTAACACGGACTGAATTAACATAAATCACAATTCACTCCAACCACGTTATGTAAGACTTAGTTACAACAATACATTAAGTACGCGACTTATAAGAGTAGAGACCGACATAGATATGTTGACTATTCTAAGGATACAGAATAAGTGAAGTCTTACTGACGATACTGTGTCTGAGGAAAGCTAGGGGTGGGGGTATCTAAGGACAAGGGACGGAATTTACGACAGGAAATACTCGCTTGGTCCGAACCACCTTAACTATAAAAGTGCCAAGGCCCGTGGTAGGCACTTAAGACTATTGAGGGTGCGTGCCAGGGATATGCAGGTATCTGGGTGCCATCCTGTCCGTGGTGTATGGCCTGGTCTCTGATATGAATTGACGTTACATACCCCCCTTCTTAGATTGATTTTGGTCCTCCAAAATCTTAGTTTTTCTTTAAGATTGTTCTATGGACGGTCTTGAGAATGATTTACATCTTGAGGTTGTTTTTCGACGGGATTGTTCTTCTTCAAGTTTTTCTGTAATCGGTTTTCCTAAACTTCTCCATTTATTCTGTTCTTCTTTGAGTTTTGGTACCTGGCTATCCTTCTCTTTAAAATATTTAATTTTATCAGAAAGCTCTCCTTCCGCCAATTGTTCTGTCGTACCTTTCCTGTAGATAATAAAATTTGTATGTCTTCAATTTTTCCTTCCTATGGTGGTGTTGCCGCTGCTTCCAAAATAGGTGAACATTCAATTGGGTGCTTGTAAACTTTTTTTTGCGAGTGATTCATCGAAAGCTGTCAGATCTTCCAAATTAATTTCTATCCATGATTGACCCAAATTATAATTACGTTTTAAAATATCTCTATATTTGTAATTGGAGTTTCTCTCGTGGAATCGTGTAATAAATTCCATAAACTTCTTCTTCGAATGTTGAAAATTAGTTCGCGTCTCATTAAATTCACCTATCGAGTAGTTATCGAAAAAGAATATTCCTGGGTCATCAAACCCTTCTATTATAACTTGATTTTTTTTTCTTTCTTTCTTTCGTTCTTTCTCTCTTTTTTTTTCTAACGTAAATCACATTTATCGTCTGGTATATTTTTTGCGGTAATTTCTGTCTGTACATTTTCTTCTTTTCCCTTACTCCCCTTTCTCTTTCTAATGAATTCTTTTTATTCCGCAAAATAGTTTTTGTATATTCAATTTTGTTAAGTGCAATCTTTATTTCTGATAACTTACTTTTATTAGATAATTCTTGTGAATCTTCTACTACATCTTCCATATCATTTTGAGTGCGGCTTCTACCTTCAGTAAATTTAATATCTTGAACCGTATCATTAATTTCAATAGCTCTTTCGGTATCAAGTAAATCGCACTTATTATTTAATATACCTTTTGAATTGACTTCTGTCTCTGCAGTTTCTTCTTTTGTATCTTCTTCGAGTTTTCTTTGTTCTTCTAATCCACCCTTCTCATTTTGTAGGATCTTCCTTGTATCTTCATCTTTTTTAACTTCGACTATATCCGATCTCCTAGGTCTGCCTCTATGTGAGGTGGTATAGTGATAGGTGCGTAAGGAACTACTCTTGGTGTTTTTACGAACAATAGTTTATTAGAACTAATCAACAATCAGAGTTAACAATTAACGATCAACAATTACACTTAACAGACAACAGGTAACAACTAACAAATAACGATAGACACCGAGAGGTCATTCGACGCGTTGCTATCAAATAGTACCGAGAAGTTACACATTTAATGGCGCAAGACAGACTGACTCTGCTTTTGTTTCGGATCGCGCAGATTCTTCCCTTCGTAGCCCATCGATATCCCCACTAGCGTGCATTCATTAGATGTGCCGCCAGTGCTGGCACGTGTATGCTCTTCCGAGAATTCGGCGGAAAGAGTGTGAAGATATCGATGGTACATTGGGCACGTCGGTGTTGCGCTTTGGCGGCGTCGCGCTTTGTATCCGGAGCCGTTGAAAAGTTCCGTGGCCCGTGCCGCCACATATGTTTCGCTTCATCAGTTGCTATTACACCCGTTACTCCAATATCATTTTCTACAGATTTATACCTATCGCTATCACTAGCTGTGGTCGTTAAAAGAACTTCCCTTCGTTGACGAGTATCAGTTGTTTCGTTTTCACTATCTGAACTTGATTTTTGTTTAACACCTCTTTTTTCTTCTTTGGCAAATTTATTTTCTATATTTTCCGATGCCTTTTGTTTATTAATTATTTCAGACTTGTCTTCGATTAATTTCGTCTTTAAAGCGCTTCGCAAAATTGTATTTGTGTTTGATTGTCTGGTTTGATTATAAACAATTTCTTCAAATTTTGGCAAAGTAGCAGGCTTTGCAGCAACATTATAACGACTGCTCCGTTTACTACTATCTAACATAGATGGAGATGGACTTTTGTCATCTTTATTCTCTAAAGACTTCTTTTGTGTATTAGCATCTGAATTTCTCGACATAAGATCTGCTGAATTTTTTAATTCTGTAGTGTCACACGCAATTTTCGCTGTCATCATTTGGTCTTCCTCTATAAGCAAATGTTCATTATTGTAAGCATTATCTCTTGTTTTTTGTATGGATACTAATGATATATTTTGTTCAACGTTGTCTATTGATTTTGTATCATTTTCAGCAGTTGATTTACTAACTGCTTCTAATTCCTTCGTTTCAATTTGGTTTTCTTTATTTGTATCGCCGTCCAAAATATTTCTCATTGAAATATTATCCTTCTTGTTATGATCTTTTTCTGCTTCTCCTAAACTTTTACTTTTTTTTTCGAACCGTTCTTGTAAATTTTGAGTATCTTGTGACGAAGATGGTGACAAATCATTATACAATACTGCAATATCTTCTTTCCTTCGTTTCACAGACTCTTTCTGGTTTTCTGTCGAGATATTTGCATCAAACATTAAGTCTGTTTTAGTGAAAATGTAATCCTGTGAATCGGTGTCGATTGATACTTTCTTTTCACAAGAATTTCCTACATTAGACTGCAATTCTTTTGGAAATTCTTTCAAAACCATCTCTTCATTTTCTACAGAAACGTTTTTCGTCTCCAAGCTTTTGTTCAAACTATTAGAAACTAAACTATCCTGACAACTCCCACTAGTCGCTTCTTTAATAGTGGCCTTTGATACAGTTCTCGTTTGTATTCTTGCTAACTTATCGTTTATTCGTGCGATCTCTGCTACGAGTCGGTTAAATCGTTGCGTGGAAGTCTCGCTCTCTTTCTGCCATGCGTCTATTATAGCTCTAACTGTTGGGTCTATCCCACTACTAGTTAAAGCGGCTTCAACCATTTCGGTATTACTTTCTTGTGGCGTTGCCATTGTTATACTACTTGTACTGTCTGTGCTATTTGGCAAAAGAGTTCAGCGTTCGCTCACCTTGATCGTTTAGCCCGTAGGAAAGGTTCCGTTGCGGTGTTCCTTTGTCGAAACGTCAGAGGTCGAAACGTCTGCTCTGTTGCAGTGGTCCGTTGATCCTCAATCTTCGAAGTTGACCGTAGCCCGAAATGCGTAATTTCGTTTTCTCGAAGCTGATGGATCCTGGCACGGATCGCCAAAATGTCACGTAATTTTTGGGTTGATTGGTGAAAATAAAATATAGTTGAGTCGTAACCCAACTATTAACTTGGTTTTAATCAACCTTTATTATGAATTCAGCAATCACAATGTAACACGGACTGAATTAACATAAATCACAATTCACTCCAACCACGTTATGTAAGACTTAGTTATAACAATACATTAAGTACGCGACTTATAAGAGTAGAGACCGACATAGATATGTTGACTATTCTAAGGATACAGAATAAGTGAAGTCTTACTGACGATACTGTGTCTGAGGAAAGCTAGGGGTGGGGGTATCTAAGGACAAGGGACGGAATTTACGACAGGAAATACTCGCTTGGTCCGAACCACCTTAACTATAAAAATGCCAAGGCCCGTGGTAGGCACTTAAGACTATTGAGGGTGCGTGCCAGGGATATGCAGGTATCTGGGTGCCATCCTGTCCGTGGTGTATGGCCTGGTCTCTGATATAAATTGACGTTACATCCTCATCGACGTCAGTGATTTTAAAGCTAGTTATAAAGTGCACTTCTCAGCCAGCGTCCACGGCAGTCAATATTATTTAACGGGTCTTAACGCGATGTAAAAAGGGAAAAAGGAGGAAAGAAGGAACAGGGAAGCAAAGAGGAAAAACGAATTTTTCATTTTCTCGAAACTGGATCAAGTTTCAGGCTGCTCGCCAAAGAGTCTGTAGCTAACGAGACAAGATTAGACAAACTACGCTTCGTAAATAATGTCAGTTGAATCTAATGTAAGAAAACACGATATTTTAGTTACACACGAGGACGTGTGATAGTCAGGAAGGCCGTGTCGGAGATGAAAGAACACCGGAGCCTTTGGAATTTTGGATAATCCCGCAACATTGTAACCTAGAGTCTACTATAGCTGTAATTGAACAATTGTAGTTATTCAACCCGATTGTAATTGTTCGAGAGTCGTGATAATGAGCTTGGGCTCGAGGCGACAGTCAGTCGCCGAACGTAGCCGCGGTCACGGGATGAACGCTTTGTCTAACAAAGGTATGGAGTAATTCTATAGCTCTCCTTAAAAGAAATATTCGTGGCGACACGCGACAGTAAACATTCCAGCGGTTTCTGTCCTGTGGCTCGCCACACGCAGACACTATTCTTCGAGTAAGATGATTGCCAGATGTCGATGCGTCTCCGCAGGACATGTTCGGCTAGCCCGAGGGCCCGTTATAAATCTTAAGGTTTAGTTAACAAAAGTCCTTCAAACAGACAAACAGTCTTTGTCCCAACTACGGGAAGATAGGGGAGACATATGTTTCAACGAGCGGCGTCTCCCACTAGCAACTTTCCCTCGAGGGCGGCTAGCAACTTTCCCTCGAGGGCGGCTAGCATCTTTTTCTAACCACCGATATGGAGATTGACCAATTAGCAGCAACGCCAATTTCCCTTACTTTCTGAACGAAGGCTTTTCTCGACGAATCCGATGATCTCGTGTCCTTAGACACACCCCATTATAGTTTTCCTCCGTGGCATCATCGGGACGGGAAAGACATTCTCGCTCGCGATCTCATTGATGAAAGGAGTAACTCTTTACGATCAGTGAATATTACGCGTCCGACTTAGATTTTGCGAGTACGTTCATCTATCATCCCGTCGACCGCGGATTCGTTATTGAACCTAGGATCATTGTCATTAGTTTCTCGAGTACCTAATTACCACGGTTACTTGTCCGATTCTATAATAATCGCAGTTGCACTAGTCAATGTCTTCCCTATTGCATAACGACAACGTGTAACCCAAACGAAGATTCGTTTCACGCCCCTAACCCTAATTCTAATGTAAACCCGACATATATAATAATTCTATATTGAAAAAAATATGAAATTAACATAATATATACATTACTACATAAGTTATATATAAAATATGTATATCTCATTTTTTAATCAGGCGATGGATCGATTTGAAATCGTATTGATTTCGAGGATTATTATAGTTCTGTGGGAATTTTAAAGCGTGGTTTGTCTAATCTTGTCTCGTTAGCTACAGACTCTTTGGCGAGCAGCCTGAAACTTGATCCAGTTTCGAGAAAATGAAAAATTCGTTTTTCCTCTTTGCTTCCCTGTTCCTTCTTTCCTCCTTTTTCCCTTTTTACATCGCGTTAAGACCCGTTAAATAATATTGACTGCCGTGGACGCTGGCTGAGAAGTGCACTTTATAACTAGCTTTAAAATCACTGACGTCGATGAGGATGTAACGTCAATTTATATCAGAGACCAGGCCATACACCACGGACAGGATGGCACCCAGATACCTGCATATCCCTGGCACGCACCCTCAATAGTCTTAAGTGCCTACCACGGGCCTTGGCATTTTTATAGTTAAGGTGGTTCGGACCAAGCGAGTATTTCCTGTCGTAAATTCCGTCCCTTGTCCTTAGATACCCCCACCCCTAGCTTTCCTCAGACACAGTATCGTCAGTAAGACTTCACTTATTCTGTATCCTTAGAATAGTCAACATATCTATGTCGGTCTCTACTCTTATAAGTCGCGTACTTAATGTATTGTTATAACTAAGTCTTACATAACGTGGTTGGAGTGAATTGTGATTTATGTTAATTCAGTCCGTGTTACATTGTGATTGCTGAATTCATAATAAAGGTTGATTAAAACCAAGTTAATAGTTGGGTTACGACTCAACTATATTTTATTTTCACCAATCAACCCAAAAATTACGTGACATTTTGGCGATCCGTGCCAGGATCCATCAGCTTCGAGAAAACGAAATTACGCATTTCGGGCTACGGTCAACTTCGAAGATTGAGGATCAACGGACCACTGCAACAGAGCAGACGTTTCGACCTCTGACGTTTCGACAAAGGAACACCGCAACGGAACCTTTCCTACGGGCTAAACGATCAAGGTGAGCGAACGCTGAACTCTTTTGCCAAATAGCACAGACAGTACAAGTAGTATAACAATGGCAACGCCACAAGAAAGTAATACCGAAATGGTTGAAGCCGCTTTAACTAGTAGTGGGATAGACCCAACAGTTAGAGCTATAATAGACGCATGGCAGAAAGAGAGCGAGACTTCCACGCAACGATTTAACCGACTCGTAGCAGAGATCGCACGAATAAACGATAAGTTAGCAAGAATACAAACGAGAACTGTATCAAAGGCCACTATTAAAGAAGCGACTAGTGGGAGTTGTCAGGATAGTTTAGTTTCTAATAGTTTGAACAAAAGCTTGGAGACGAAAAACGTTTCTGTAGAAAATGAAGAGATGGTTTTGAAAGAATTTCCAAAAGAATTGCAGTCTAATGTAGGAAATTCTTGTGAAAAGAAAGTATCAATCGACACCGATTCACAGGATTACATTTTCACTAAAACAGACTTAATGTTTGATGCAAATATCTCGACAGAAAACCAGAAAGAGTCTGTGAAACGAAGGAAAGAAGATATTGCAGTATTGTATAATGATTTGTCACCATCTTCGTCACAAGATACTCAAAATTTACAAGAACGGTTCGAAAAAAAAAGTAAAAGTTTAGGAGAAGCAGAAAAAGATCATAACAAGAAGGATAATATTTCAATGAGAAATATTTTGGACGGCGATACAAATAAAGAAAACCAAATTGAAACGAAGGAATTAGAAGCAGTTAGTAAATCAACTGCTGAAAATGATACAAAATCAATAGACAACGTTGAACAAAATATATCATTAGTATCCATACAAAAAACAAGAGATAATGCTTACAATAATGAACATTTGCTTATAGAGGAAGACCAAATGATGACAGCGAAAATTGCGTGTGACACTACAGAATTAAAAAATTCAGCAGATCTTATGTCGAGAAATTCAGATGCTAATACACAAAAGAAGTCTTTAGAGAATAAAGATGACAAAAGTCCATCTCCATCTATGTTAGATAGTAGTAAACGGAGCAGTCGTTATAATGTTGCTGCAAAGCCTGCTACTTTGCCAAAATTTGAAGAAATTGTTTATAATCAAACCAGACAATCAAACACAAATACAATTTTGCGAAGCGCTTTAAAGACGAAATTAATCGAAGACAAGTCTGAAATAATTAATAAACAAAAGGCATCGGAAAATATAGAAAATAAATTTGCCAAAGAAGAAAAAAGAGGTGTTAAACAAAAATCAAGTTCAGATAGTGAAAACGAAACAACTGATACTCGTCAACGAAGGGAAGTTCTTTTAACGACCACAGCTAGTGATAGCGATAGGTATAAATCTGTAGAAAATGATATTGGAGTAACGGGTGTAATAGCAACTGATGAAGCGAAACATATGTGGCGGCACGGGCCACGGAACTTTTCAACGGCTCCGGATACAAAGCGCGACGCCGCCAAAGCGCAACACCGACGTGCCCAATGTACCATCGATATCTTCACACTCTTTCCGCCGAATTCTCGGAAGAGCATACACGTGCCAGCACTGGCGGCACATCTAATGAATGCACGCTAGTGGGGATATCGATGGGCTACGAAGGGAAGAATCTGCGCGATCCGAAACAAAAGCAGAGTCAGTCTGTCTTGCGCCATTAAATGTGTAACTTCTCGGTACTATTTGATAGCAACGCGTCGAATGACCTCTCGGTGTCTATCGTTATTTGTTAGTTGTTACCTGTTGTCTGTTAAGTGTAATTGTTGATCGTTAATTGTTAACTCTGATTGTTGATTAGTTCTAATAAACTATTGTTCGTAAAAACACCAAGAGTAGTTCCTTACGCACCTATCACTATACCACCTCACATAGAGGCAGACCTAGGAGATCGGATATAGTCGAAGTTAAAAAAGATGAAGATACAAGGAAGATCCTACAAAATGAGAAGGGTGGATTAGAAGAACAAAGAAAACTCGAAGAAGATACAAAAGAAGAAACTGCAGAGACAGAAGTCAATTCAAAAGGTATATTAAATAATAAGTGCGATTTACTTGATACCGAAAGAGCTATTGAAATTAATGATACGGTTCAAGATATTAAATTTACTGAAGGTAGAAGCCGCACTCAAAATGATATGGAAGATGTAGTAGAAGATTCACAAGAATTATCTAATAAAAGTAAGTTATCAGAAATAAAGATTGCACTTAACAAAATTGAATATACAAAAACTATTTTGCGGAATAAAAAGAATTCATTAGAAAGAGAAAGGGGAGTAAGGGAAAAGAAGAAAATGTACAGACAGAAATTACCGCAAAAAATATACCAGACGATAAATGTGATTTACGTTAGAAAAAAAAAGAGAGAAAGAACGAAAGAAAGAAAGAAAAAAAAATCAAGTTATAATAGAAGGGTTTGATGACCCAGGAATATTCTTTTTCGATAACTACTCGATAGGTGAATTTAATGAGACGCGAACTAATTTTCAACATTCGAAGAAGAAGTTTATGGAATTTATTACACGATTCCACGAGAGAAACTCCAATTACAAATATAGAGATATTTTAAAACGTAATTATAATTTGGGTCAATCATGGATAGAAATTAATTTGGAAGATCTGACAGCTTTCGATGAATCACTCGCAAAAAAAAAGTTTACAAGCACCCAATTGAATGTTCACCTATTTTGGAAGCAGCGGCAACACCACCATAGGAAGGAAAAATTGAAGACATACAAATTTTATTATCTACAGGAAAGGTACGACAGAACAATTGGCGGAAGGAGAGCTTTCTGATAAAATTAAATATTTTAAAGAGAAGGATAGCCAGGTACCAAAACTCAAAGAAGAACAGAATAAATGGAGAAGTTTAGGAAAACCGATTACAGAAAAACTTGAAGAAGAACAATCCCGTCGAAAAACAACCTCAAGATGTAAATCATTCTCAAGACCGTCCATAGAACAATCTTAAAGAAAAACTAAGATTTTGGAGGACCAAAATCAATCTAAGAAGGGGGGTATGTAACGTCAATTCATATCAGAGACCAGGCCATACACCACGGACAGGATGGCACCCAGATACCTGCATATCCCTGGCACGCACCCTCAATAGTCTTAAGTGCCTACCACGGGCCTTGGCACTTTTATAGTTAAGGTGGTTCGGACCAAGCGAGTATTTCCTGTCGTAAATTCCGTCCCTTGTCCTTAGATACCCCCACCCCTAGCTTTCCTCAGACACAGTATCGTCAGTAAGACTTCACTTATTCTGTATCCTTAGAATAGTCAACATATCTATGTCGGTCTCTACTCTTATAAGTCGCGTACTTAATGTATTGTTGTAACTAAGTCTTACATAACGTGGTTGGAGTGAATTGTGATTTATGTTAATTCAGTCCGTGTTACATTGTGATTGCTGAATTCATAATAAAGGTTGATTAAAACCAAGTTAATAGTTGGGTTACGACTCAACTATATTTTATTTTCACCAACCAACCCAAAAATTACGTGACAAGGACAAAGGTAAGTTAGAGGGTCATTTATCTGAGCTGGTGTTATTCCGCTGTACAAACTATTTCCGGCCAGTACCTTTTATGTACTTTCGCTTCCGCTAACAAGCAACGCGCCATGTCCATCACTGTTCTATTATACCTTTCCGCTGTCCCGTTTAATTCATGTACGTATGTTGAGCAATTATTTATTCTTATACCTTTATCCCTAGCAAATTTATAAATTCGATTATTTAAATATCCTTTACCATTATCGCATCTTAATATTTTTAACCTCTTGCCCGTTAAATTTTCGGCTTCATTTACGAACTGTGCGAAAGAATCGAAGACCTCATCTTTTGATTTTATACAATAGATCCTAGCTATTTTACTATAATCATCGATAAATGAAATGAAATATTTTTCTCCATTGAATCCGGTAGTATTAAAGGGACCACATACGTCCGTATGAATAATTTCCATTATTTCCTTAGCCTTAGTTCGATTATTTTTGAAAGGTAAGTTATGCATTTTGCTTTCTATACACACCCTACATTTCAAAAGTTCCTTTTCAAATTCATTCGGTATGCCAGTCACTAGCTGCTCTTTACCCAAAATCTCTAAATATTTAAAATTTACGTGTCCTAGCATCCTATGCCATCTTTCCTTTTTACTCATACCACTACGTTCGGCGCTGTTTACTATGTGCTTCTTCCCTTTCAATATACTTTTTATTCTATATGTCCCATTCTCTTTGAACGCTACAGCTGTAAGTATATTATCCTCATCTATTACTTTCGCAATATTTCCTTTGGAAATAACCGTATTCTTATTGTCTGTTAGTTTACCTAAACTAATCAAATTTGTGGACATTTCTTTCGCGTAAAATACTTTCCTCATATTTACTTTATTTTGTTTTCTGAATGCTTCAAAATAACTTATAACATTCCCAACTTTTGTCGCTTTTATCGGTCTATTATCGCCTAAATATATATTTACCGGTTCTTTTAGGTCGATAGATTTATCGAAATAATTTATATTATTAATTATGTGATCGGTACAACCGCTATATAATAGCCACACTATTTCGTTCCTACTTATTTCATTCGTCTCACTGCTGTTTGCTGCGTGCGCCGTTGCTGTCCATATGCCTGCTCTAGAGTTTCCATGCTCTCCCGTGCCGGTTCTTGATTGACGATGAAAGTTCCCCCCTCCTCTGCTCGTATTGCCTTCGTTCTCTCTTCCTCTGTTTCGACCACGTGTTGGCCCATGCCAATAGCCGTTACTGCTTCCCGCTTAGACGCCATTTTGACACTCTCTCGCAAAGTGTCCTAATCTTCCACATCTGAAGCATCCTTCCTTTTTTGCAGAAAAGGCGTTGGTTTGCCTTTCTCCTCCATTGGATTTATTTTTCTTCTCTGCTATCTCTATTTTATTTTTTACATACGCTACCGTTTGATCCTCTTCTTTCAATGCTTCTATTATGTCCGCTATGTAGCTGTATTCTTCGGGTAACGTATTCAGCATGTAATTCAGCTTTTCCCTCTCACTTACTTCTGCGCCCGCACTTTTTAATTCATTTATTAATTTTTCGAAATCGTTAAAGAATGATGCTGAATCACTGTAGTTCTCCAGTCTTATGTTTTCCAATCTCCTTCTGCATACGATCTGCAGTGCCGTCGACTCTTTCAAGTACATTTCATCGAACCTTTTTATTATATCATACGCCGTTTTTCCTTCCCTAACATACTCCAATTGTCTGTTCGATATTGCACTATAAATTATATTAATCGCCTTCAAATCCTTTTTGTCCCAGTCTTCATCGTCTCTTTCGTTCTTCATTCTAGTTGTAACAACCTCGCATTCCTTATATTTGAGAAACATCGTGATTCTTTGCTTCCACATTCCATAATCCTCACCATCGAATATAGGTATCATGATTTCCGATCTCTCCATTTTAATTGATTCTTCTTTTTTTCTTTTCTTACTCAAGCGTTCCTACGTGCTCGAAGTATATTTTTTTCTGAAAGTTTTTTTTTTCTTTACTGAAAACTCACTCGCAAGATCGTAACCACGCACTAAATATCTTGCAAAACTAGTAACCACGCTCTGCTACCATGTTAAGGAAATTCGAGGATTTGGGAATACAAATTATTGACTATATTTCCCATACAACAGTTATACATCTATATTCCTCTCTAAGAACGTCTTGCACGCACGCTGGTTGCCAACCGACTAGCCTAGATTCTTCTAACATCTGGTAACAGTCTTTTGTCTCCACTAAGTCCTTGACGCTCTCTAACCCTTACACACACACTCTCATGTACAGTGTGAATGTATCACTTCCCTAACAGTAACGCTATTAGCCGTTTCAGTATCAGGGATGTTTTAAAAATCCGTATCGGATTGTCGAAACATACCGTTCAACGCGTTCACGCTTCACTTCATCAGCTATATCAGAAACGTTACACTAAAGAGTCAAAAGGTTGCCAAATATTCGTGCTTTACCTTTTGTTTGTGTGACGTTCTGTAATTGGTTTTCCAATTCAAGAGGTAATTTATACATTAGTTTTTTCTTTATTTGGTTTACGATTATTTGAAAGAAAAGTAATTACGAGAGGAAACTCTGATAGACTAGTGACAAGCTACGTTCGGAACCGAGCGCGTTGTGAATTGACAATCGTAACCAAACATCGCGACACAGTTCACCACACTACGCGTACAGCATGATCACGCTGAGTGGCGTTGAAACGGTTAACGTAACTGCGCGTACGACCGTCGAATGGCAAAGATATTCAAGCTGAGAATCGTCTTCAGATGCTATAGACGACAACTGTACTGACTTTCAAGGAGAAACCATTCGACATGGTCTTATGCTTGTGCCGGGACCTGCGGTTTGCAGTCTCTGCATCTGCTATCATTCGAAGCCGAAGTGGTGCCAGGTGATCTCATGCAAACCACCCGTAGTGAGTATATGCTCATTACTTAAACACTTAACACAACCAGAGAGAAACTAAAGCACACCGTTAACGCTTGCACGCTGGTCGTTAAAGCACATGCTACGCGAATAGGGTACACAGCGATTCATCTAACTTGCCTTGAATTACTTTTACAAAGAGAAACATGGACAGGAATAATTTTTTGTTACGAGTCGTTTAATTTATTCGTTCGTTAGGACGATTGGTCTGACAAATTCAATGTCTTGTTCCGTATAAATATTTTTAAACAAGCACGTCATAAGCTTTGTATATTTTTTTTATCGCAACGAAGAAAGTTCAGAGAAATGTTGAAATTATTAATTACAAAAGAAGACATTTACGTAGTAAAAATGTCAGCGAAAACATTTGTGAAAAAGTTACTTTGTTATAAATTCTAGAAAAAGAAATATTGAAAATCACGTCCCATTTATTCAGTTGCACGTATGAAAAGTATTTTGCATTCGCGCAAAAAAATCCCTTAAGGATACATATTTTATAATAATTGGAGTGTCAAAGTTATTACGCGGATTGGCGTACCTTAACCACGTGCCTTTTAATGAAACTAGGTTATTCATTTGTTATTCGTTCCTAACTTTCAACTTTATGATTTTTGCGGAATAAAATTTTATATTCCGGTTCAGTTTATAAATGATCCATTTTGAATTTAATAAAATTAGAGTTACAGCAGTGCAATTTAACAAAGAACAAATAATCATTTGTACTTTATTAAAATGTTCTTTTAGCGTCTCGTTTTAATATTTCTCTAATAATATTTTGTTAACCGTTATATTTAAATGAAGGTTTTCAAAGCAGAGACGTACTTTAACGTAGGAAATGGACGTACATTTATAATGAGAATTCAGAAGCAAAAATATTTCATACGAAAATAAATATTCCCCATGTGTAAATAGCTACGTTATGACTTTTATATGTATCTAACGTCTTTCCATGCAAGGTAACGTATATTTGCATCTGTGCTTCTTCGCTTCTGAGTAGTAAAACCTGGCATTCATGCGGCTGATAGGTAGTTACGCGTTGACAACGAAAAACATAAAATGAATAAAAAACATGAGCCATCCTATAAAAAAAATAAAGCTGCTTTTATCTTTCATTACATATTCGTCAGAATATTGTTAATAAATATTTAAGTTCAGATTTCAGCTTAAATAAATGCATAGGATTGGACATTTATTTATATATGTATCTGTGAACGCTTTTTGACATAAAATTTTTATAACGACTAAAATGACATATTCCGATATTAAATTAATTTGATGAGAATAAAAACTGAATTTTTTAAACGAGATTTTGTATGAAGTTACATTTATTGGGAAAAATTCATTCTTTTATAATATGATAAAACGAGACTCATAATAGACTCTGTATAAATCATTTCATGGAATATTATGCGTATGTACATGTGTTCTACGCTTTTATTATAAAAATGCTAAATGAACGTAACGATCAAATGCATCGACAAATGCATTGAACATATCGATTGTTATTTTGAAAAATTGATTGTCTTTTATTTGTTTCGAACTACAAATTGATTGAGACATTCGTGTTTGCTAAATTGCGAATTTAACGCAATGAAGTCGTCTGAATGCCTTGCGAGCATGTAAATATAGCGTCGAATTAACAGGTCAATTACTTGAGGTTGGAACTGAAAGAAAGAGAAAGATGGAGGAGGTCTTGCCTTTGAATGCTGGACACTTCTAAAGCCCACAGTTCGCTGAAATTGCCAGAGAATTCAATTAAATGGCAAATTAAACCATTGAACTGAATCTGTTTCCAATCGTGAGCTTGGAGGTTCTACCCTTTGAATTTTTAAACCAGTCAACCTTCTTTTGTACGTATGGTAACGAATATAATTCATAAACTAATGAAGTGTGTAATTCAATTGAAAGCTCTTTTCACTGAATTCAGTTTAGACTAAGAAAAATGATATGATAACGAAATTATCAATTTACAATTTATAGAGAGTATACTTTATTCGAAAGTGAAGTTTATTACTGCAAATATTATTTGGCTATTTATAGCCTGTTTGAAAAGGTGATTTAATTTCGATTGATTTTCGATAAGTTTTTGTTGGTTTACTCAGGTTAATTAATCTCCAATAAAATAGAAATACCAATCCGGTAGTATAATTGCTTTCTTGCTTATTACTTTTTTACTAATTAGCGATGCACGATTCCAGACCAGTAAATATTTTTCCATCGGGAGAAGTCAGGTTGAGAGATAGAAAATGAACGAACTGAATAATAAATGCATTATCGGCATGAAGATTGCTTGATGTAGGCCACCGCTTTTTTTCTATCCTTCCGATACCATTTTTCTTTTTTTTTTTTGCGAAACACTTTGCTAGTCGTGAGAAGCAGCAATTCCCTTCTGCGAATCAATTACGGTTCACGAGAAATTGTATTATAGCCTGGAACGTATCCAAATTATCTTCAATTATTCTCGGCTGTTTCCATTTCCATTCGTCTCTTACGTAAGTACTCGTTTGATGTACGTACATAGTGAGACAATAATCGTTAACACCTTTAATGTCTTCAGTATTATAGAATAAGACGCGAAAATACGTGGAAACCTGACTTTTAGATTCGCGAGACTCTATAAGGCTTCGAAAGTCTCTTGTTTCAGGCCGAATAAAAAATTGTAGATGAAGAATTACATTGCGAGGTCTGTTAAGGAAAATTTTAAATCGTATCGTTGTAATAGGATTATTTCAGCGAGGGAAATTACGTGTTGCGTGCGAAGCCACGAGCTTTCTTTCAGGCTAATATACATAATTGTCCTATCGAACTTTCCATCTAAACCGTTGCGCTCACACGTGGATTTTGCATTTCAATTTTCTTACTTACAGTCCAGTCCAGTGAGACCAAGTTAAATTTTTCAGCCCTCCGAGGTAGAATATGTTTTATAGAGAGACGTACAACGCCATGAAGGGGAGACAGATCAATAAATTGGGTTATCTTTAAATTACTGACAATCATTTCATCGACGCGGTTTCACCGACACCGAGTGGAAGGAGAGCTATAAAATTATTCAATGCCTTTGTTAGACGGAGGGTTTGTCCCGTTGACCGCGGCTACGTTCGGCGACTGATTGTCGCCTTGAGCCCAAGCTCATTGTCACAAATCTCAAACAAATACAATTGGGTACAATGACGGCAAATCGTTTAATTACAACTGTAGATTTTAATTACAATGTTATGGATTTTCCCGAGGTTTCAGAGGGAAGGCGCCGGTGTCCTCTTATCTCCGACAAATATAAATTTAAATATAAATATACGTACTCTCGAGAGACGCGTACAAACGTATTCGCAAAGACAGTGTATGATTGCTTGCAAATGACTCTATAATTCGTATAACTCCGTTAATTACCGTTAATAACTCGTGAAACTCGAATAATAACTGACTCGCTCGCGACTGCTTCCTCTTATTTATACTGGTTGGGCGAGAGTCGGAAAATTCGAATTCGTCTTTGATCGGGGGTTGCACATACGGCGACATTATTTTGCCCGGAGTTTATGTATCGTTACGTTTCGTGCGTTAAGGAAGTGTCAATGTCCGTTTGGACTGTACGTTCGGAATAACTGTTAGTGTACACAATTATTCATCTAATATAGTAAATAAGTAAATAGTAATAAGTAAATAGCTTCATAATATGTAACCTAATTACTAATCTTAAAATCCACTCTTACTGTTGCTAATACATCTAATAAGCCTAAAAATTTCTATTATTTTGTTAATTCATTGTTCAATCATTCATAATTTGGGAACCTTTTTTTCGCGAGGAGGGGAAAATGCATTACGCACAGCTGACAACCCGCGTCGCCGGGTTATGTAGGACTCGGCTGATGGCAGTGCCATACCCACTAAATACCCCTCCTCTTCCAATCCTTCTTCGAGCGTAGGGTTACGTCGCCACTGTCAAATAAACATTACTTCGGCGAAATCCCATTCAACGCGTCTACTCCTTATCTATCAAATGCCTCCATTTCCTCGGAGATAGTCAAACATCATCTTTCCCATCTTCTAGTAGCTCCGCCTTGGGCCCTTTCTTGTGTCTGTCTCGCCTTCATCACTGTCCCGTAGAAGCTCTGGAAGGGCCCCCAGATATTGTCGTCGACCGACACCAATGCGATTATATTATTCACTGTAAACGTGTCGACAACAACATTCTCCAGAGTGGTACGTTGGACTGCCCATCTTGGACATCTCAGTAAGTCGTGCTCAGCAACATCTGGACACGCATCGCAATCCCAACATTTGTCAACGGTTTCCTTGTTAATCCTAACCCTATACGTGTTGAAGATACCATGTACAGTCAACAGCTGCATGGTATAGTGATCGATATTTCTCTTCCTCTTCCGGAAGGTGGCTGCATCCTCAATCAACCTATTTGTCTAATTGTTCGCGTTGTACCTGGTCTACTCACTTCTCCACTCGTCCACCGCCTCCTCTCCGTAAAGATGGAGCTGATTCAAGAGCACTTCTGATTTGCCGAGGTCTGGCTGAGCTAGTTTCTTCCTAACCATGTAAATTCTCCCTCGCCACCGCGCTCTGATATGAATGGACATGGTCCCCGTCAACATGCACAACGCCGCATGCGAAACCGTCCTGTAGGCCGTAGAGGTACTTATCAAAGTCTTACTCTGTGTCCTGCAGAGTTTTCTTACTGTCTTGACCTTGCTAAGTGCATCCACTCAGACCGGGGAGGCATACAGCATGACTGACCCGATAGTACAACTTTCTACAGGCGTCAGAGGGGCCGTTCACATTCGGCAGGAGCCCTCTGATGGCGCCTACAATCGCGTCTGCTCTAGTACAAACTGCGTCGATGTGGTCACTGAATTTCCTTTCGGAGTCCGACACCACGCCTATGTATTCAACCCTTTCGCATGTGATAAGTACCTGTTCTGTCAAAGTTATGTTAAAATTCTTTGAAACTTCTTTGCTATTTGGAGATCCGAATCTTCACACCATTTTAGGATCGTCTTCATGTGGAGATTCAAGTTGACCACCACACTTTCCTTCTTCTTCAGACCCACCAAGATAGCAAGGTCGTCCGCAAACGCAAAAGCTCTAAATTCACTCGATTGTCAAATCTGGTCAACAGACCATCGTAAACTAGGTTCCACAGAAGCGGGCCTACTACAGAGCCCTCTGGAACACCAGCAAAAATTTGTTTAACGATAAGACCACTCAGGTTGTCTGGAACTATGAATCAGTCCTTGAGGTAGTTTGCGAGAACCCTCGTCAGAATGTAAGGGTGGCTCCTGCGCTTCGCCTCTTTCAGGATTACCTCCCACCGCAGTGAATTGAACGCGTTTTTAACATCGACGCACATCGTGACGCAGACCATGCCCTTCATTCTGCAAGAATCAGCGAACTTGCAGACCTACGTGATGACATCGATGGTATTTTTCTCTTTGCGAAATCCAAATTGATTTCGGTGGAATGGGTCCATTCTCAGTTTCTTCTCGATGGCCAACTTGACTGTGTATTCCCACACTTTGTTCATCGCCGGTAGGATACTTCTTAGCCAATACGACGAGACCAACATGGGATCCTTACCCCGTTTATTGAGCAAGATCAACCTGGTCATTTTCCAATTCGCTGGAACTTTTTCCATCACGTAAATAGAGTTCACCGTATCGAGCAGATCGTGCGCCCGATGCCCGAAAATCCACTGAATGACCGTTCCCGGTACCTCGTCGATCACAACGGCTTTGTTTCCATTCAGCCGACCAACCGCTACCTGAGCTCGTCCATTTGGGCCACACCAACTCCGGGGGTTCCTCCGCCATTTTCCTCTATTACGTCCTCATTAGCAACGTCCGTGTCCTCGATTAGGAAGAGTTTGGCGATAATATTCTCAGCTTGCTGAGCTTGGCAATGGCTCTTTTATATGGAAGGCACCATGGATCACGGTCGAGGGTAGCTGTGAACTCCTTCCAGGCCAGCTTCTTGCTCGAATAGATAGCTGACCTGAGCTCTTTCCTATTCTTCCTGTAATCGGCATCAAGCTGAACAGCGTGCTCCTTATTTTGTCGCCTCGATCTCTGTGTTAATCTCCTCTTCCTAAGCCCCCCCCCGAAGCCACGCTATCTCGTCGTTCCACCAATAATTTGGGTTTCTTTTCCCTTAGGGGGAAATACTTTATTGAGTGGTAATAGGTAATCCTCTTGTTTTATCGTCTCCCTGGGCTGATCCTTCAATAATTTATTTTTCTTGTCGTCGAAACTACTTAAAAACTTCTCGGGCATAACGCCCTTCGTCGAATATTTAAAACATTTCTTCCTTCTATAATTGGCGCCTCCTCTGAACTCGTGCAAAACGTATCTGTGATCCGAAGCACTGCATTCTCCAAGGATCCCAGAACGCTTATGCTTCTCGAGGAGCTTACTGCTCGCGTTCATTATATCCAGGAAACTCCTCTTCGAGCCTCTCTGAAATGTAAAGCCATCCAGGATCCCAATAGGAGCCTCCGTCAGCGTCTTTTCCCTTCTGTCGTTCTTAGGGCAACCCCATACTATGGATTTCACATTGAAATCACCAACCATGTTCACTTCATTGCACCTCCTCGCAGTTGTCCCGATGGATATGTCGAGCCTCTCAGTGTACTGATCATAGTTAAGTACTGATCATAGGGCGAGCAGTAACCGCTCACGCAGTACACTTCCCCTATCTTGATCCCGACAAACCCCTCTTCTTCAGCGTATTTTCGCTAGGGTGAAGGCCATTAAATCTGGTTGCCAAGATAGATGCATCCCCCTTGTTCTAAAAGGGGAGCTGTCTATTTGGTTCAGATATGATGACTACATCGACGCGCCCTTCCCAGGCCAGCTGCTGCATCAGGTCCTGGGCAGGCCTACTCCTATTTAAATTTATCTGAACCACCTTCAGGGTGCTCTCCCTCTAGTTGCCTCTTTCCGTATTATCCTGCTGAGCATAGAGCAGGCTAGAGACGCCATGACATGATTAGTCCGTAACTCGTACCCCCTACTGCACAGTGTGCACTTCAGATCGTTTTCTCAATTTGATATTGTGTGCCCTTTTTTACGCGAGAAGGGGAAAATGCTATTACGCATAACCAGTGACCTCATTGCCAGAACATCATTGCCTTCGGTTTTGAACTGAACCGGTCGTGACATCGGATTCGTTCCTTCTCCTCTCGCTGCATATCTCCGCGTACGAAGTATCACGTCTCTTTGTCCTTTTTATGTCGTCCCCCTTTCTGTCCTCTGTTGGTGACACAATTTTCCTCTTACTACTGTATTCCACTAGTACTCACTTTCCCTACTTCGACTTGGGCCGAAGCGGGAGGGGAGTTATGTTGAAGCGTTTACCTCGGCGGGCACATCCACCCGCCTCCTGCCTCTACGACCCTTCTTACTCAATATTACGTTTAATTTATCCCAAACACAATTTATCCCATTTTCATATCGGCCGATGCTGCTATTTCCCCAATCTTTGAGTCCTTGTTGGTATACCTCTTAAGCTTATCCGCCGCATGTCTCATTTCATCGATGGCATCTGTCATAAAATTCCTTAACTCGTCCCACTCGTCGAGACTAACTAGCACATAGTTTGCTTTTTCAGGCTCGATTCTTGATGTAATAATATTTTTATTCTTCATTGCCACTCTAGAGAGTGGTTACCTCGGTTGTTTGGCTTTAAACATCATCGGCGTATTATAGCTGCTGCTCTCCGAGGCGGAAGCCTCCCCCTCGGACGCGTTAGCAGTCTCCTCGACCGTCTCATTGGTCGATTTCGCCGCCATACTCGACCAAGATACGAGGGACCTTTCCTCACTTCCGATGGCTTCTTTCGCGACAGGAGTTAAGAATTCCCCCTTGTCTGTAATAACAGAGACTATTCTCGACGGCGCCCGTCCACTGCTAGTCTTTAGGCTGCCCGAGCCCTTTTTCTCTACCGCCTCTCGTATGCCGTTGGTAAACTCCAGCAACTTCGCACTCTTCTTGGGGGGAGGGGGGGAGACCCTTCACCGCTTTATAACTCTTTCTGCTGCTCCTCTGGTTTCCTGCTCCAATTCTGCACCTCGTTGCACCATTACTATGGTCCCCGGTCGTATTACCCGATCGAGAGGGCGCCCCGGATCCCACCCTCCTCTCGTCGTTTGCCCACTCGCTAGATAACCGCCGAGTAGAGCTTGGGACGTCACTCGAGTCAGCCACGGGGCCTGGGGTCACCGAAACCCCCTGCGCCGTTACTTTTTTTCCGATAATATACTTCTCCATATTTATTAAAGGTAAAGAATAGTCCAAGGTCATAGCCAGTCGTCGTATATCTAACCATAACGCCACCCAAAACGCAAGACAATCATAGTCCCAATGCAAGCCAACGTCGTCATAATAAATCAAAATCCTAATATGTGGCTATACATAAAGTTGATTTACTACATCATACATATGTCGGGTTAAGATCGGAATTTTGGGCGCGTGACAACTCTTCGCGTGGACTAGCCATCGTTTCACAAAGCCGAGATTATATGTACACGTATATACAAGACTGTTACAAAACTTAACAAATAATAAGTCTAATGAATAATAAGCTTAACGAATAGTAAGATTAATGAATAATATGATTTACGAATAATGAATTTAATGAACACTATTAACAATGTTTTTGTTGGGTTCAAACGAATCCACGGCCAACGAGTTAACTCTTTACTAAGCGTAAAAAAATAATCTTAGGCGAAAATACGATTGACGAAAATGCTCGACGTGTCACTCTCCAAGGCAATCGCACGAATGCCTGCCTCGTGGAGATTTTTCTCGCTGTACGATTGCCTTTTGTTTTTGTATACTCGTTTGGAAGCATCGAGAAGGTTCCAAACGCTCGTTGCTAGGAAACTTCTGCCTGGAATTTGATACGCACTTGTTGAAAGCATCGAGAAAGTTCCAACCGCCGTTGCTAGGCAGTTTCTGCCTGGAGTTTGTTTATTGATACAATGTATGTTCCATTGTATCGGCACCTCCGAGGCAACCTCACACGTGGCTAGGCCCGCTCTCGAGGCGGCACGCCGCCACAATCACACTTCTCGGAAAACCCATACAACCACTCCAGACCTCCGTTAGGCAAAACGTTTATCTCGTGACCGTGGCTACGTTCGGCGACTAATTGTCACCTCGAACCCAATCTCGCTATCACAAATTTTAAACAATTACAGCTATGATAAAATCTAGACTAAAGTACTAGAGGATGTTCCCAAATTTTCCAAGGAAAGGCTTCGGCTTTCCTTTCATCTCCGACACATATAATCCATTATTTTTTTTACCTTATGGCACTTACCTTATTTTTAGATACTTTACCTTATGGTATGGTAATTATTTTTACCTTATGGATTATAATCAAATTTCAAATGTCTTAAACTATTGATTATCGCAGAGCACTATGTTTTATACAATTTTTTAAAGTATTATATATTATTATATTGTTTAATATATTATTTTGTTATTTATTGTTGAAAATGACAATGTGAGTTCGTTCTCGCCATCCATATGCAAATGCGTTACTTATAAGAAATAGTAACTAGAAGATAGTCTTAGTTACAATCGATAGATTTAATCGATAGGCTCAAGATGCCTTTTTGTTTTTATCCCTAGTTTTTGTAAGAGCGTGCAATGAAGGTTTTTTGGCTCAGAACGGTGTGATAGATTTATTCATTCAATAAAATAATTACCATTGTGATCCTATCTCTGAGTATAGAAATAGCAACAGGTTACGGGCCCAGGTGCAATAATTAGTTATTATTTTATTGAAAATGTTATTAATAGTAATAATTTTGAGGAGCGCGGAAGATAACCTAAAAACAAAAGAAATGGGTGCGTGATCGATGATTCAGTGTTGAATATCATAAGGGCGCTTTATCGAGTATACAATAATTGCTTGCGTGATAATACAGTTGTCAAAAGAAAAAAAAAAAGAAACAAATGTCGAGCGGGGCGAGTTTAAGTATTAAAAAGCTAAACAAAGTAAATTACGACACATGGAAATTACAAATAGAGGCAATACTCATTAAAGATGACTTGTGGAAATATGCAAATGGTTCAATAATTAAACCTGAAGCAGTGGATGAAGCCTCTTTATGGAATAAAAGGGGTGGTAAAGTCAGAGCCAATGTTATTCTTACCATAAGTTCGAGTGAGCTATGTCATGTGAAGCAAGAAAAGCTACGCTCCTAAAGCAATTATTATTCACGAAAATGTCCGGTAGTGAAAATATGTACGATCACTTAAATAATTATTTCAGTCACGTGGATAAATTAAAAGAAATGGATATTCCAGTCGCTGATAATTTATTGTCAATCCTATTATTATATAGCGTCCCGAACACATACGTAAATTTTGGATGTGCAATCGAATCGCGGGACCAATTACCTACTCCAGATGCGCTTAAGATAAAATTATTAGAAGAAGCTGATTCTCGTCATAATTCAAATGCTGTAGAAGATTACCAAGAAGCTCTGCAAGTGGAAGATTCAAATAAACACAAAAGCTATGATAAAAATAGAAATTCTTAAAATAAAAATGGATTTATTAAAGCTAACAAAGTAAAACACATCGAATGTTTTTATTGTCACAAACGTAAACATAAGGCAAATCAGTGTTTGAAGAAGAAAAACGATGATCATAAAGCTCAACTAGTACAAGTTCCTGAAATACCCAAAATTGAACAATGCTTGCGTGCTTCCAATATTCAGGATGAAGATAATCAGCATAAAATAGTATTGTTACTGATATTTCATTGAATATAAACATGGAACCACCGATGGAATAGTGCATTGACAGCGGTGCTACGTCACATATGTGCTGTGACATAAACTGTTTTGAATCTATAGAGCCAGTCAGAAATCAGAAAGTAAAATTAGAGAATGACATATTAACTGAAGTCAAAGGTAAGGGTACTGAAATATTATTTAGTTGTATAAGAAACAAACTTGAGAAATTTAGATTGGAAAACGCTTTATACGTGCCAGAATTAAAAGCAAATTTGATCTCAGTATCAAAAGTTACAGCAAATGGAAAAAGGATTGTATTTACAAATAGAAGGGCTACAATATTTGGAAAGAATGATGAAGTCGTTATTACTGCTATTCGTAAAAGGGATTTATATGTCGGAGACGAAAGGAAAACCGGAGCCTTCCCTTTGCAATTTTGGGAAAGTCTTCTAATGCTTTAGCCTAGATTTTATCATAGCTGTAATTAAGCAATTGTTGTCATTCAATCTGATTGTAATTGCTCGATATTTGTGATAGCGAAAGTGGATTCGAGGTGACAACTGGTCGCCGAATGTAGCCACGGTCATGGGATGAACTTTTTGCTTGACGAAGGTATGGATCGGTTGTATAGTTCTTCCTAGAAATCACATAGAATTCTACTTTGGAGATGTCGATATAATGGGACACACGTTGTATTAGGAATCAAACTCCAGACAGAAACTGCCTAGCAACGGCGTTTGGAACCTTCTCGACGCTTCCAGCGAGCATATAACAAACAAATGCAGTCGTACAGCGAGAAAGATTTTCATCAGATCATCATTCGTGTGATCGCCTTGGAAAGTGATACATCGAGCAGTTTACCGAGCGACTCAGCAATCGTATTTTTTTGTGTCTAAAATTATTCTACGCATAGTAAAGAGTTATCTCGTTGACCGTGGATTCGTTTGAACCCAAGAACATTGTTAATAGCGTTTATTAAACTCATTATTCGTTAAACTTATTATTCGTAAAACCTATTATTCGTTAATCTCATTATTCGTTAAACTTATTACTCGTAAAACATATTATCCGTTAATCTTATTATTCGTTAAACTTATTATTCGTTAAACTTGTTATTCGTTAAACTTATTATTCGTTAATCTAATCATTAGTTAATCTAATCGTTTGTTAATCTTATTATTCATTAAACTCAACATTCATAATATTTTGTAAAATCTTGTATATACGCGTAAATATAATCTCTGTTTTGTAAAACGATGGCTAATTCAAACGAAGAATCGTTACGCGCCTTAAATTCTAATGTTAATCCGACATATATATTGTAGATACAAAATCCGAATATATTGATATGGTATATGAAAACAGAAATACACTTATGGATTGGCGCTATCCATATGGACACTTAAATGAATCTGATCTTCGGAGATTAATAAATAAAAATATGGTAAATGGTCTACCTAATATAAGATTGAGTAAAATGAATACTTGCGATATATGTTTGAAAGGCAAACAGGCAACAACCCCAGTGCCAAAAAGATCTGAATTAAAGATGTTGGAAAAATTAGAACTGATACATTCTGATGTATGTGGCCCTATAAGACAAACATCTTTGGGTGGAGCTGTTAAGGAAATTCGAGGATTTGGAAATACAAATAATTGACTATATTTCACACACAACAGCTATACATCTATATTACACTCTGAAGAACGTCTTGCACGCACGCTTGTCGCCAACCGACTATACAGAATCTTCTAACGGCAGTCTTTTGTCTCAACTAAGACCTGGACGCCCTCTGACCCTTACACACACACTCTCATGTACAGTGTAAATGTATCACTTCCCTAACAGAAGCAAAGTATTTTGCCACCTTTATCGATGACACGTCAAGGTTTGTATATGTGTATATCCTTAAGACAAAAGATGAAGTTGAAAGTTCATTTTGGAGATTTAGAGCTTTAGTTGAAAGGCAAACGGGTAACAAGGTAAAAACCCTCTGTAAATTCGACCAATTGCGGGGAGACGTAATCGCGAGGAGAGACGTCAACGGGAGTCGTAAATTCCCGTTATGATTATACCAATCGCTCACTTAGATTACACTGATGAGCATAGATAGATAGATAACAACTTGTCGCACGAAGATGCGATAGATATGTACGCTAGAGCAGAGCTCTTATAATGGAAGTTAATGTATTAATAGACGTAGCACTATAATATATTTAGGAGAGGAGATGTATGTTCGACAACACCGAGAACCGACAAAAGGTTTGCGTGAAGTATGCGACTCTCGCGCTATGTGTAGACTGCCGCGTTAGGCGTTAGTTTTAGACTGACTGTCGCTCTTTTTCTAATACGGACGAAAAGTTCGGTGTGGGTGGCCCCTGTGCCTAAAGAACGCGGATTCGTTGTTCCCACTTTCGTTAGGAAAAGTGAGGGTAACGAACCACGGTGTTGATTGGTCATGACCTGCACTACTGCTCGAAGGGATGAGTAGGAAGTCTCCTACCGTCGTGGTGATAGATGACCGTATTCGTGAAGAAAACCCAGCTTGTTTTATTAGAGGGCTATTCGGATTTTCCTAATGGGCGCATACCCGCTTTCTCCGTGTTTTAAGTGCGCCTAATAAACCCAAGGACCTCTCTAAAAACCGACTGTGTTTCGAGAATATTTTTAAGCTTTAGAAATTCTTCAAGACAAACGGATTGAAGACACACGGCGAAACAATACAGGGAAGTGAAAGTTATGGTGGGTCCTTAGGTTTATTGAGGGTCGAAGTGACGTTACGCAGGCCGGTTGTTGTCCGGTCGCGCGGGCTGGCGTGCAGATGTTTTAGGCGGCGTAACACCCTCAGAACTGATAATGGTTTGGAATATTTGGGATAGTATTTCACAAATGAATTGGAAAATTGTGGTATTTGCAGGAAATTTACAACTGCCCACACACCTCAGCAAAATGGAGTAGCTGAGCGAATGAATAGAACACTCGTGGAGATGGCACGATGCATGTTGATCCAGTCAAAGTTACCTATCCAATTTTGGGCAGAAGCTATTAATACGGCATCATACATTAGGAATAGGTGCCCAACAGGTCATGGTAAAACACTATATGAAATTTGGCACAAAAGGAAACGAAATGTGAATCACCTTAAAATTTTTGGTACCGAAGCCTATGTATTAAATAAATGGCCCGATAAAAGTAAATTTGAAGCAAGATATTTCGATGAATCAAAAGCGTTTCGACTATGGGATCCAAGTAAAAGAAAAATCTTAATAAGTAGAGATGTTTCTTTCTTAAGAAATATTGAGTACCACAATGATAAAATTAAAAATAAACTTGAACAATTTAAATATGAACTGATAAGTCAAGAACTTGACGAAGAAATCACAGAAGAGATTCATGAGGAAGAACATGATGATGGTGAAAACATAAATCAAAATGAAAATTATGTTCAAGATAGAACTGTGGTCAAGAGGGGAGGGGGGAAGGAAGGACACACATAATGCAAACAGGAAATGTCGGTAGACCAAGGAAAATTTATAAGACTGTCCCAATTGATCAAGAAACGGTACAATTAGTCAATGATGATTCGACTGAGTCAATAGATGAATTATTATCTGGACCTCATGCAGAAAAATGGAAAGAAGCCATGAAAGAGGAACATGATGTGTATTTTCGATCAATCACAGGGAGACGTAATCGCGAGGAAACACGTCAACGGGAGTCGTAAATTCCCGTTACTATTATAATAATCGACGCCGCGAATAGATCGATTCCCTGATTTCCGTTGAGATAATAGGGGTGGTTGAGGTGGTATAATGCTGCGATTAACAGGGTTACAAAATTTATATTTCCAACACTTAATACACTCAAGAGTTACACCGTTTCGTATGATATAAGTCGTAGACGATGATTTGGCGTATCAAGATGCGATATACATGCACAATATTCTTTGGGAATAGAGCAAGGCCCTTACAGTTGAGTTTCTTGTTGTAGTTGAAGTAGCAATAGAGGAGACGTAGAGTTGACACTGCTGATGTCGTAGAAGAAGTATAGAGATGTAGTGACAGCTTTGTAGTCTAGGGGATCAGTGACGTTCGTTCTTTTGTGATTACGGAGGAAAGCTCGGAGTGGATGTGTCTTTTGAACTAAGAACGTGGATTCGTTGTTCACACTTTCGTTAGAACAGTGAGGGTAACGATCCGTGATGCCCATTGGTTATAGCCAATATTAATAAGTGAAGATTGGAGGAGGAAGCCTCCTACCGACGTGACTCGGGGGTGACCTTGTGCATAGGAAAAACCTGCTTTTCCGTTAAACACCCATTCGCTTTCTCCGTAATCTGTAAGAACGTGCAATAAACCTAAAGACAGTTTTAAATACCAGGTATAAACTGAAAATACTTGCAGGATTAAAGGTTCCTGCAAGCTAGTAAGATTCGGTTTATGGTGGGGCCTTAGATTTATTGAGGGTCTGTCGAAAGAGGATTGGGCCTTGACGGTCAGACAGTGAAGGACGTCGCACGGACCATTTCACGCGACGTAACATGACGCCTTGATCAAAAATAACGTTTCGGAATTAGTAAAATGTCCAGTAAATAGATCTGCAATTGCATCAAAATGGGTTTTAATGACCAAATACAATGAAAATGGAAAAGTTGAACGCAGAAAAGCTAGGTTAGTAGCGAGAGGTTTTGCTAAAAAACCAAGTATTAAATACAATGAAACCTTCGCTACTGTGGCACGATTAACTTCCATTAGAGTTATAATGGCCTTAGCTGCTATATTAAAATTGGATTTATATCAATTGGATATAACCATGGCATATACCTATAGTGATCTGAATGAAAATATTTAGATGCATCAAGCCAAATATTTTGAAGTACCGCGCAAGGAAGATTATATATACCATCTAAAGAAATCTTTATATGGATTGAAGCAATCTGGTAAACAATGGTTTGATAAATTAAATGGCTGCTTGAAAGAACTTCCCCTTAATCAAGTTGAAGAAGATTCTTGTGTTTATTCAATAAGAGATGGAGATAAAATCCTCACACTGGCAGTTTATGTGGATGACTTAATAATAGCCACTAATAGATATATGTTGTTTACTTACTTAACAGAAAATTTAATGGAAAAGTTCGAAATAAGAGATCTTGGAAAATTGAATTTTTGTTTGGGCCATTTATCAAAATGAAGAGATCAAAGAGGTAAAAATAAGTCAAGAGGAAATATATTACAGATATGGTGAGGAAATTCGGTCTAAAATCGCAACTACCCCATTGGAAGCAAAAATAAATTTAAGCAAAGATGACGATTCACCTGAAATTGATTCGAACATCTATCAGCCATTGATCGAATCATTAATGTATGTCGTCATAGCTACCTGACCCGATATAATGTATGCTGTGAGCGTACTAAGTTGTTTTAATAACAACCCAAAGGAAAGTCATTGGTTATCCGCCAAAAGGGTCTGACGTTACCTTAAGGGAACGTCTAACATTGGTCCGTGTTTCAGGGATATTGGTGATGATATAACAGGATATGTCGAATCCGGCTGGGGGGAGGCGGGTGATATTGATGATAAAAAATCCAGGACTGGCTTCATATTCAAACTATCGAATGGTGCTATATCATGGGAATCTAGAAAGCGAAAAGGTGTGGCAATTTCCAGCACCGAAGCAGAACGCATGACGCTAACAGAAGCCACTCCAGAAGCCGTATACTTGCGACGATTTCTAAGCAAGTTTGATATGATCGCTGAAGAAAGAGCAATCGAAATATATTGTGACAACCAGAATGCAGCCAAGTGAATTCAAAATCCAGTGTTCCACGGTCACACGAAACATATAGACATCTGCTATCATTATATTCGTGAAATTTTCCAAAAAGGAATCATTGGAATTCGCTATATGCCCACAAATGAGATGCCAGCCGATTTACTAACGAAAAGCTTGAGCAAGCCAAGTCATAGTGTTCACCTAGAGACCATTGGTTTGACGAGCATTCGAATTCCGTTGAGAGGGGGTGTTGTAAACGACAACGTGAATTCGTGCTCGCCATCCATATGCAAATGCGTTAGTTATAAGAAATAGTAACAGAAGATAGTCCTAGTTACAATCGATAGATTTAATCGATAGGCTTAAGATGCCTTTTTGTTTTTACCCCTCGTTTTTGTAAGAGCATGCAATAAAGGTCTTTCTTTTTGGCTCAGAAGGTGTGATAGATTTATCCATTCAATAAAATAATAATTATTATGATCCTACCTCTGAGTATAGAAATAACAACATTTATTTTATTGTTCATTATTTTTATCGTTATGCGTGCGTATCAAATAAATTACGTTTCATAGTATTTAGCAACTTTATTCTCTAAACATTTTTTTTTTTTAATTCGCATTTTCCAAAATGTACCAGATTTACAACTGAGTTCGGCTCTATGTTCAATACATTCACTGGCAGTTTACTTCTCCACTTCGAGTCGCCACTCTCATATGTCACTAGTTCATAGTTTTACCAGTACGCCGCCGACAAAGTGGCGGCAACCGGGAACCAAACTCGTGTCACGTAGAATAAGAAAAGGAAATCTCAGATGAAAAGAAAAATAAAATATAAAAAAATAAAAAGAGAATTTATTTTTGAACGCGTGGTTTATACTAATTACGATTTGGTTCTGAACTCCAGCCGTGACTTTCCAAGATTGAAGCTCTTACAATTTGCTCATTAAGCACTTCGGCGATATAAATTGTCGCCGAGTGCCGCCACATCTTTATCTCCATCATCAGTCCATCGGGGTTTGTCTGATCGCGCCAACGAAGGTTTTTGAAAAATTTGCGAGGAAGTGTATTTGCTACAAAATATTGGGATCGCTATGAACCGATTTTCTGCAGGTAATGGTACAAAAGTTATTTCGTTAATCTTAAATATAGCAATTTTACAATATTTGATAGTGTTCAAAAAGCTAATGATTTTAGAGGAGCAATCATGTTGTAGTTTTCGATCGTGAATTGGCTGGGTTTGTTTACAAAGCGTAATTCCTATCCCGTGAATTTAAGGCAACTAAGAGTATTATTACTAGTATTATTTTAGAGTATTATTATTAGTATTATTATTAGCAGTATCCTGAAAAAAGTACGTTTTCAATCGGTCACCATCTATCTTTTTCTTAACATTGTCAATAGAAATAAAGTAATAAGAAGTTTTCACATCGTTGATTCTGTAGGGTTCTAACCATTCAATATCCAACTTATCTCTTTTATGGCCGTTGTGAATTAAAACAAAGTCTCCTTTCCTAAACACGGCCTGAGTTTTAACAATCTTTCTCTCTTAGTCTCGCTTGTATCGTTGCTTATTCTGAATGAGCGTTTTGCGAGCTGTTTCCCAATATTTATTCAACTATTTCTGCCAAAGTGAGTACATACCATAGGTAAGTGTGGGGAATTTGGATATTGCGGAAGGTAAGTTAGCTTTTCGCCCAAAGGTCAATTCAAAGGGAGAGAATCCTGTTCCTTCATGTTTCGCGGTGTTGTACCCTAAACAAATGAAATTAAGTACTTCATCCCATTCTTTGTCATTGTCGTGTAATGCAGTACGAATTAAATCTTTAACTGAGGCATGCGTTCTTTCGAGGGATCCGTTACTTTGTGGGTGAAATGAAGTTGTTTTGATGTGTTTGATTTTAAAAGCTTCTTCAAATTTCGTCATTAAATCGCTAACAAAATTTTGTCCCTGGTCTGTTAGGATCGTCTTTGATGCCGAAAATACGTAAATATAGTGTTCAGTGAGCGCGTTAATTATGGATTCAGTTCGCTGCGTTTTAAGGGGGACTAATATCAGATATTTCGTAAGTTTATCGTGAATTGAAAGTATGTATTGGTTTCCGCGTTTGGTTTTCATCGCGTTTGGTTTGGTCATCATCGGTCCTATGATGTCCATAGCGATTTTGTCGTTAGGGTTAAGTGGCGTGTCTGAGACTTGTGGGGATTCTTTGGGTCTGATACGTGGTAGTTTCTCCTTTTGACATATGTCGCATGTTTTCACAAAGTTTTCTACTCTTTCTAAAAGTCCGGAAATTTTGAATTTATCCTTGATCCGTTGATACGTTTTCTGTATCCCTAAATGTCCTACGGTGTCGTTGTGGTTTTCATTTATTGCTTGTATTATTTCGTTTTCGTCTAGTTTTAAGGTGGGATTAGGTGCATAAGTAATTTTCTTGTACGTGTCGTTAAAATATATTAGCATGAGTTTAATCTGTGTTTTCTCTAATTCAGTGAAATCGTTATTTCCTTTGCCGACTTTTGTTGTATCTTTAAGAATTTTGTAAAGTCTTCTGATCCAAAGTGTCTCGTCGTATTCTCCTAAATCGTTTCGAGATAATTGGTAAAATGTTGGCAACCGGACAAATATGAATTCGTAAAACCCAAACTAGAATACTTAGGCCATGTAGGTAGTTTCATCCGAAGGAGTTAAACCAAACCCCAAGAAATTAGACGCTGTAAAAAGACCTCCTTCTATGAGCAAGTTATGCTTCGAAAAGAGGTTGCGGAGAGGGTGAGGGTGCGGACTCTCACCCTGAGAGGATTGACCGGCGAGGGCGCGGCAGAGGCCATGGACGCGCTTCGGTGAGGCGCGCTAGGTCCGCCGCACCCCCCTATGGGGTGCAAACTTAGGCGCTGGCAACTCAGCGCCCCGGGGCCGCAAAGCAGCCCGGCGGCTCCGGCGACGAGGCGCGGTGTGACAATGGCCACACACCACTCCATTAAGCCGTGGTATTCGGCGGGGGGGGGGGGGAGGATGTATCGCTCACACCGGTTCCCGGGCCCTTTTCGATCGCAGCCGGGACGGTCATCGTGGAGGTTTTAGTCGGTTGGCGTCCGGCACTACCAAGCCGCTTTTCCCCAGAAGCGACTTGGTGTCCGTGCGGACTTCCTCCACGTTAATAAAAAAAAGCCCCCCAAAGTGCTTGTGTGGCACAGCATTCTTCACGCCCACCGGTACCAAGGATGAACTCCTCCTCCAAGTCGGTGGGGCCTTTTTTGCGCGAGGGGAGGAAAATGAATTTAAGCATACCCAGTGACTCGCGTCACCAGGTTATGTGGGACTCCAGATGACATCGTCGTACCCACTAAAAACCCCTCCTCTTTCCTCTGATTTGTTAGACACAGACAACCCCAGCAGAGCCGATCAGCATTCATCAGGGTTGTCCTCAACCGTGTCGCCGCATATTATCGTCGCGTACTGGTGGCGCCCCTCCTATTCGCTGACTCCATTGCCTTCTCCATATCCCTTTTATATCTCATTATGCCCTTACAGAACTCTCTGAACTTCCTCCAGTATTTATCCCTGGTAACTACAGTGTCCACCAAGTTGTCCACGCTTATCCTGACACCCAAGAAGTTTTCGAACTCGATTCTTCTATTGATCCATTTAGGGCACGCGAATAAGACATGCTCGGCGTCGTCATTCGGGTCTCCACAATCCCAACACTTCGTGTCGACCTCCTTACCGATCCTCTTACGGTAGCTGTTGAAGATGCCGTGTCACGTGATCGATGTCTCATCTATTCCTGGCGAATATGATCGCATTACTTATTAATCTCCTGGTCACATTATCCTCATTATACATGCTTCATTCCGCCTGCCACTCCGTTGAGGCCTTCTTCTTTACTTCTTCCAAATCTTCTTTCTTTTCCGCATGCCTCTCAATCACCTCCTCTCCAACAGCTGAGGTCTTATAGATCTTCTTTCTCTCATATATCCCCGTCAACATTCGCACTTTAATGTAGATCGGTAAGTTCCCGGTCAATACAGAAAGCGCCGTGTGGGATACGGTGCGGTAGGCCGTGGATGTGATGCACAGGGCAGTTCGTTGAGCCCTTTTTATGATCTTCTTGTGTTTCTCATACTTCATCGCATCAGCCCACACAGGCGCACCGTATATTATTATGGATTCCCACACGCTGTAATATAGCCTTCTTGCCAAACCAGGCGGGCCCTTAATATTCGGTAGGATTCCTCGTAATGCTCCTATTTGATGCCCGCTTTATCGCACAATGTGCTTGCCAAATTTCCTATTCGTGTCAATTATGACGCCAAGATATTTCGTGGCCTCTACCGTGTTGATAGCCATGCCGTCCACATTCAGGCCGATAACTTTGGACGCCCTCATACCCGTAATGAGGATTATTTCCGTCTTCTCCTTAGCCAGCGTCAAACCCACTCTTGCACACCAATCGCACACTGTTCTCATGATCTCCCTTACTATTCCGCTAACGCCTCCGTTTTTCTTCACGGCATATGCGATTGCCAGGTCATCTGCAAACGCGACCGCCTTAAACATTACCCTGTTATCTAGCCTTTCCAATAACCGATCGTAGACTATGTTCCATAGGAAAGGCCCCAGCACAAATCCTTGCGGAACTCCAGCCGCAACCAGGTACTCCACCGTACCAAACTGGTTGCTGACGATTATCCTCCTGTCCGTCAGGTAATTTTTTACCAGTCTAATGATCTTGCAAGGCAGCTACCTCCTGGTCAGTTCGTCAATAATGCTGTTCCAACTAAGGGTGTTGAATGCATTCTTGATGTCCAACGCAATCATCAAGCATACCATCCTTTTCTTCTTGCAGGTGTCCGCGAATTTAATCACCTGTGTAATCGCGTTCACCGTACTCCTTCTTCTCCTGAACCCATATTGTCCCCTATGAAATGGGTCCACTCCCATACATCTTTCGATAATCAACTTGAGACACTTCTCCCACACTTTGCATAGTTCGATAAAATAATGAAAAGATATCTGAATAGAACTCTGGTCGACCCGACTTTATTCCTTCGTAATAGGGGCTTACACCTAGCCGACCATACGTTCTCTACGCCACATGGCGACGCAGCGAAGCACATCTCATGCGCGTGCGCGTGCTTTCTAGCGCTTCAACGGGTAAGATGGCATCAAATTCCTCCCACGTGCATATCTTAATTAAGTATTACGCATCGCGCGACCGTAAAGTGTCGCGGCCCCACGAGTGCAAACATCTAACAAACAAATGTGCCGCGTCGTGTGTGATCGTATACGGCGTCAATTACCAATTACCAATTGATAATTTCCCGATTACCAATTGATAATTGTTGACAACTTTTACTAACTTGCATCGGCCATATCGACGTGTGACAGTGCGTCTATTCTCATGCCATTTTAATCCTCCATCGTTCATTGTATGCAACGAAGAAACATACGAAGAAGTACTTACGCTATCCGCCTAACCACTCGCAACTCGGCCGCGCGTGGCATGTCCCTCTCCTCCGTCAATGTCTACAAATGGCGCACCATCTCACATCCCCCGGTATCTCATCTCTAATTACTGGTATTATGCCCCCACACGTTAACTCCTAATAATTTCTTACAATTTCTTATGAGCAGTAAGCAGTAAGTACCCGGCTTCCTCGCCAACTGATATACCCACTTGATTCATTCTCATTTTATTATCATAGGTATTAATCCTGTGTCGCGTAAAATTAAGATAAAAATAAGACACTTGTCAATTTCCGGACAGGAGATCGAGTTCTTTTTATTTTTACTCAATTTGTACAATATTATTTTCGGTTTGCGATGATACACTTTCGATACTTGGGTTAGTTAAGAATTTTTTAGACTGACTGGATGATTTTGAAGGGAGCATTTATATTCTTTTATTCGTTGCAGTGGGAGAAGGCTTTGCTTGTACTTATCATGTATTTCGGAGAACGACTGGAGTGACCGAATGCCAACCAGGCGGCTGAGAACGGGTGCTGACCGGACGGTCACATGTGATAAGGCGCTCGGAATTTTGGTTTATCATATGGCTTGCTCGAATTTCACCTGTGACATTCCCCCTTCTTAGATTGAACTTGGTCTCTTCAGAAGTTTTCTTCAGAAGACTTTTGTGGAATCGAACTTGACGTGGCTTGAAAATTACAGCTGATTCCTCCTCTTCATCTAAGTGGTATGTGTTGGTTGGAATATAGATGTTGGGTGTTGAGGCCAGGGTGAGTGATACTGGTGGGACTGTCGCATCGTGGCTGTTGATTACGGTTTCATTTCGGCAGCAAAATAGATTGATACATAATTTGTTCGGTATACATTTCCTGATGCATTTGAATATCCCTATTTTGTTTAATCCATATATACCTAGTATGCCTAATGCTATGTGCCCTAATATCTGGAGCGCGGTTAGTCCCCAATACTGTATATTTTTGATTCTATGTTCGAAATAAAGAGTTTCTATCTCATCGCCTATTTTATCGATCGTTGTTTTATAGCCTTGTAAATTATCTATTATCTTCGGTGCTCGCTCGAGTTTATCTAACAGATGAGTGAAACTATCGTTTGTTTTGAGCGCTAGGGTTTTTGTTTTGATTTCGTATTTGACTTCGTTTGTTGTTTCGCCCTTACGCGTGTGTTCGTCTTTGTAAAATATATCGCAAGAAGTGTTGGCTCTTATGATGGAAGGCTTGTCAAGTTTTTGTAAGGTATGTTTCGTTTGGCAAATTGTGTCTATTTCTATCGGATTTGCTGGTATCGCAATGTAACAGTTGCTAGTATTGAGCGGTATAAAGCTAATGTCTTCAATCTTAAGTACAGTTGTTTGACAATGTTCAATGTGTGGTTTGAAGTTTATTATTTCGCTGCGACAATCGGTTCTTGAATTTCTGTCATGGATTGGTAGTGTTTGTTTGCATATAGTGGTTCCGGCTCGATTCTTACAAAGTTCGTTGAAATGCTCGATATCAGCGTTTATAAATGAAAGACCTGAGGTTAAATATATCTGATGTTCGACTACTGGAGTCAAAAATACTCCATTTCTTTTACTCGGGATAGGATATATCTGTAATATGTTCCATTCTGTGTTAGAGACTAAAGGTACTATGATTTTGAAAAATATTTTGTAATTTATTATGAAGATTTTAAGATCACTGATGTCGAGTATGAATTGAAAATGTTCGGTTTTGGCAGAAATCGCGGGGTTGTACATCTGGCTACCTATTGCCTTAGCGTAATTTTCTATGAATTCATCGGGGTCGAATATTTGTGGACTAATTATTCCTTGTTTGCCTAATATCATGACGTTAAGTATTTCATCTAATTGGAAGTGTAAAGTTTGCATCGCGATGTCGACTTTCATGATCACCTTAAGCACAAATCTAGCGATATTTGCCTGTTGTTGTAGTTTTAATATATAACTATATGATTTCTCTAAGTAGTTTAGGTTTTCTGAGTTTATAATTTTTCTAATAAGTGCTGTTTGATTAGCTATTATGGTCTTGATTTTATTATTATCATCGAATAGTTTGTCCATATCCTTGCTTATGAGCGTAAGATCTCATCATCCGAACAGACTTTTCGATACGGAACCTATGATGTTAAGCAAACCTCGTGTGCTCCGGGTATGTGTTAACGCTTTCAAGTGTTTTGCGAGTTGTTTTAGGTTATTGATGCGATTTTGTAATCCGCCTAACTCTTCGACGTATTGTTTGCTGATTGCACGTGAGTCTATCGTTAATTTATATGATTCTATTGCGCTTATCTGTTCGTATATGTCGCTAGTGTCTAATCCTACTATTACATTGGCAGTGTCGCTGTATAAATATCCTTTTCCTATGTTTTCTACGAATACAGAGTTTCCTTCTAATGGTGTAATATTTATTTGCGCGGATACTATTCCGGCAAAGAGGAGCGTCGACCTGGAAAGTAAGGTTTTAAACGATTACCGTGTATCTTTTTGTCTTGAATCAGATAGTATGGAGTACATACTTTATCAATCGTGTACGGTCCTAACCATTCCACATCAAGTTTATGCCTTTTATGATCGTTATGTATTAAAACGGAGTCTCCTTCTTTGAAAACTGATTGAGGTTTTATAATTTTACGTTTTTGATCGCGCTGATATCGCTGTTTACTTTTGATCAATGTTTCGCGAGCGTTTCGGAGTCTAGAGTCCCATTCCTTTTTGCGGAACGTGACTTCGTCTGCGTATGTGCGCTGGGGACTCTTGGATATTGTGGAGGGAGGATTGGCTTGGTGTCCGAATGTGAGTCCGAATGGCGTGTAACCAGTGGAGTCGTGCATCATTGTATTATATGCAAGGCATACAAAGTTAAGTTGATCGTCCCATTCTTCATCCGAATTTCGCTGTATCGATTTTAACATGTCTGTTACTACTGCGTGTGTCCGTTCTAAAGATCCGTTACTTTGTGGGTGCAAGGATGTCGTTTTGATATGTTTGATTTTGAACGCGTCTTCGTACTGTTGCATTAAACTAGATATAAAATTCTGTCCGCGGTCAGTTAATATCTTTTTTGGAGCGGAAAAGATGTAAATGTAACGATTGAGGACTGCGTTCCAAATTGTTTCCGTTTGCTGAGTTTTTAGTGGTACGAGTATTAAGTATTTTGTCAGTTCGTCATGTATGGATAGATTGTACTGATTGCCTTTCTTCGTCTTTTTCAGTGGGCCTAATAAGTCCATACCAATTTTATCGTTTGGTTCGAGGGGTGTGTCGGTGATACAAGGTTCTTCGCGCGGTCTGATACGTGTAGTTTTAGATGTTTGGTAGGTGTCGCATGATTCTATATGTTGTATGCGTTTCATCAAATCTGGTACTCTGTGCCGTTCACGAATGCGGTCGTATGTCTTTTGTATACCGGGGTATCCTACTAAATGGTGATTTTCTTTTAATAATTCGTCTATTTCTTCGGCGCTATATGTTTGGATTGGTTCCCATGCAAAATTTAATTCTTTTACTGTGCCGTTCAGGAATAATAAAATTCGTTTGATCGCGTTCTTCTCGGTTTCTGTGAAACTGTCATCGCCTATACCTATCTTCTCGTTTGTATGAACAATTTCGTTTAATTTAGTTAACCATTCGACTCTGTCGTAATTTCCTAGCTCTGTTTTGGATAATTGATAGAAAGATTTACGGTTCGGAGTCATTTTGAGAATTTTGGGTAACGCGTCGGTAGATTTTTCCCAATCGTGAAACTTTTTGTCGAGTTCTATGTTCAAGTTCTCGCGTCGACTGGTCAGAACATGTATTCTAGATAGTGCGTCGGCTGCAGTGTTATCTTTTCCTTTCGTATATTCTATGTCGTATTCGTATGTTAGGGAAGTGATACATTTACACTGTACATGAGAGTGTGTGTGTAAGGGTTAGAGGGCGTCAAGGACTCAGTGGAGACAAAAGACTGTTGCCAGATGTTAGAAGAATCTAGGCTAGTCGGTTGGCAACCAGCGTGCGTGCAAGACGTCCTTAGAGAGGAATATAGGTGTATAACTATTATATGGAAATATAGCAAATAATTTGTATTCCCAAATCCTCGAATTTCCTTAACATGGTAGCAGAGCGTGGTTACTAGTTTTGCAACATACTTAGTGCGTGGTTACGATCTTGCGAGTGAGTTTTCAGTAAAGAAAAAAAACTTTCAGAAAAAAAATATACTTCCAGCACGTAGGAACGCTTGAGTAAGAAAAGAAAAAAAAAGGAATCAATTAAAATGGAGAGATCGGAAATCATGGTACCTATATTCGATGGTGAGGATTATGGAATGTGGAAGCAAAGAATCACGATGTTTCTCAAATATAAGGAATGCGAGGTTGTTACAACTAGAATGAAGAACGAAAGAGACGATGAAGACTGGGACAAAAAGGATTTGAAGGCGATTAATATAATTTATAGTGCAATATCGAACAGACAATTGGAGTATGTTAGGGAAGGAAAAACGGCGTATGATATAATAAAAAGGTTCGATGAAATGTACTTGAAAGAGTCGACGGCACTGCAGATCGTATGCAGAAGGAGATTGGAAAACATAAGACTGGAGAACTACAGTGATTCAGCATCATTCTTTAACGATTTCGAAAAATTAATAAATGAATTAAAAAGTGCGGGCGCAGAAGTAAGTGAGAGGGAAAAGCTGAATTACGTGCTGAATACGTTACCCGAAGAATACAGCTACATAGCGGACATAATAGACGCATTGAAAGAAGAGGATCAAACGGTAGCGTATGTAAAAAATAAAATAGAGGTAGCAGAGAAGAAAAATAAATCCAATCGAGGAGAAAGGCAAACCAACGCCTTTTCTGCAAAAAAGGAAGGATGCTTCAGATGTGGAAGATTAGGACACTTTGCGAGAGAGTGTCAAAATGGCGTCCAAGCGGAAAGCAGTAACGGCTATTGGCATGGGCCAACACGTGGTCGAAACAGAGGAAGAGGGAACAAAGGCAATACGAGCAGAGGACGTGGAAACTTTCATCGTCAATCAACAACCGGCACGGGCGAGCATGGAAACTCAAGAGCAGGCATATGGATAGCAACGGCGCACGCAGCAAACAGCAGTGAGACGAATGAGATAAGTAAGAACGAAATAGTGTGGCTATTAGATAGCGGTTGTACGGATCACATAATTAATGATATAAATTATTTCGATAAATCTATCGACCTAAAAGAACCGGTAAATATATATTTAGGCGATAATAGACCGATAAAAGCGACAAAAGTTGGGAATGTTATAAGTTATTTTGAAGCATTCGGAAAACAAAATAAAATAAATATGAGGAAAGTATTTTACGCGAAAGAAATGTCCGCAAATTTGATTAGTTTAGGTAAACTAACAGACAATAAGAATACGGTTATTTCCAAAGGAAATATTGCGAAAATAATAGATGAGGATAATAAACTTACAGCTGTAGCGTTCAAAGAAAATGGGACATATAGAATAAAAAGTATATTGAAAGGGAAGAAGCACTTAGTAAACAGCGCCGAACGTAGTGGTATGAGTAAAAAGGAAAGATGGCATAGGATGCTAGGACACGTAAATTTTAAATATTTAGAAATTTTGGGTAAAGAGCAGCTAGTGACTGGCATACCGAATGAATTTGAAAAGGAACTTTTGAAATGTAGGGTGTGTATAGAAAGCAAAATGCATAACTTACCTTTCAAAAATAATCGAACTAAGGCTAGGGAAATAATGGAAATTATTCATACGGACGTATGTGGTCCTTTTAAGACCACCGGATTCAATGGAGAAAAATATTTCATTTCATTTATCGATGATTATAGTAAAATAGCTAGGATCTATTGTATAAAATCAAAAGATGAGGTCTTTGATTCTTTCGTACAGTTCGTAAATGAAGCCGAAAATTTAACGGGCAAGAGGTTAAAAATATTAAGATGCGATAATGGTAAAGAATATTTAAATAATCGAATTTATAAATTTGCTAGGGATAAAGGTATAAGAATAAATAATTGCCCAACATACGTACATGAATTAAACGGGACAGCGGAAAGGTATAATAGAACAGTGATGGACATGGCGCGTTGCTTGTTAGCGGAAGCGAAAGTACATAAAAGGTACTGGCCGGAAATAGTTTGTACAGCGGCATACTTGAAAAATCGAATATTAGCGAATACTATAGAAAGAAAGACACCTTTTGAAATATTCTTCGGGAAAAAACCAAATGTTAAAAATCTACATCTATATGGTAGTAAAGTTTTTGTAAGAAGGCCAGAACAAAAAAGAGTTTCCAAATGGGACAAAAAGGCAGATATGGGAATTCTATTAGGATATAGTGAAGTAGGATACAGAGTCTTATTAGGTGGGAAAATAACAATAGCTAGACATGTAGAGGTCATTGAGACAGACACTAAATGTATCGGTTTTGAGGAAAATTCATTAGAGGCAGATAGAAATGATAGCGAAGATAACTATTCATTGGATGGTATGGATAAGGAAGAGTTAGAAGGTAGGAAAGATGAAAATAATAGTAGTATTGAAAGCTCAAACACTCCTAGGAGATCTACACGTATTAAGAAAACTCCAGTAAGGTATCCAGAAAAGGAAAATATTTGCGAGATTCATGCAAATTATTGTAAAGTAGATATCCCTCGTACATTTGAGGAGGCGATTTGTTGCGAAAATAATGAAGTTTGGAAACAGGCTATGGATAAGGAAATAGAATGTCTCTATAAGAATAAAACTTGGAAATTGGTAGAAAGGGTAAAAGGCAAAGAAGTATTAGATGTAAAATGGGTTTACACGAAAAAATCAGAGGACAGGTATAAGGCTAGATTAGTGGTAAGGGGATTTCAACAAAGAAACGTAGCCGATGACATATATTCTCCAGTGGCGAGTAATCAGACCTTTAAGATATTGCTATCATATTGTTGTCAAAATGGATTAATAATTGAGCAAATGGATGTAGAAACTGCCTTTTTAAATGGTGAAGTAACCTCGGAGGTATATGTAAATCAACCAAAGGGATATGCGGACGGAACGAATAGAGTTTGTAAATTATCGAAAGCGCTTTATGGGTTAAAAGAAAGTCCGAGGGACTGGTATGAGTGTTTTGATAAGTATGTGACGAGATTAGGTTTTAAAAGGAACAATATAGAGCTGTGCCTATATACTTATGGAGAGGGAGAAAATGTTGTTTATTTGTTAATATACGTAGACGATTTGTTGATTTGTAGTAAAAACAAAGGGAAGATACAAAGTGTAAAAAAATTATTAACTGATAAATTTGAAATGAAAGATTTAGGTGAAGTAAAAGAATATCTTGGAATAAATATAGAGTATGATTATTTAAAAAAATGAAATGAGATTAAGCCAAAAGAAATACATAGAATCATTAGCAAACAAATATAAATTACATAACGGCAAATTGTACTGTACACCTATGGAGACCAACTTAAAAATTGAAAAAGCTGAGATAAATAGAGAGGACATTGGATACAAGAATTTAATTGGCGCATTGCTGTATATTAGTGTAAATACCAGACCCGATATAAGTTATAGTGTGAATTATCTGAGTAGATTTCAAGATTGTTGTAACGAGACACATTTTAAATATGCCTTGCGAATATTGAAATATTTGTACCGGACTAGAGATTTAGGGCTACATTATAAAAGAAATGAAAAATGCGAAACGATAGATTGTTATGTGGACGCTGATTGGGCAGGAGATCATATAGATAGGAAATCGACTTCTGGGTATGTAATTAGATTGTATGGAAATGTAATTGGATGGAAGTCTAAAAAACAAAGGTGTGTGACAAAAGCCTCGACGTATGCAGAGTATGTAGCTCTATCGGAAGCGGTGAGCGAAGTAATGACTATCAGAGAACTAATGAAAATCTTCGATGTAAATGTAGACGATAACCCTGTAAAAATCTATGAGGATAACTCTGGAGTAATGAGTATAGCAAAATACGGAACTTTTACAAAAAATTCTAAACACATCGAAGTTCATTACCACTACGTTCACGAGTACGTAAAGGAAAATAAGATAAACATAATAAAAGTAAGTACAGAAGAAAACACTGCGGATATTTTTACGAAGGCACTGTGTAGAGAGAAATTTGAAAGGTTTAGGTCATGGATGAATGTAAAATAAGAGAAATGTAAAGAAAGCGATAAATGTTAAATATTTTGTTAATTCGACAAGTATGTAAATAAAATTAAGTGTACAGTATAAATGTAAGGAGGCGTGTTAGGGAAGTGATACATTTACACTGTACATGAGAGTGTGTGTGTAAGGGTTAGAGGGCGTCAAGGACTCAGTGGAGACAAAAGACTGTTGCCAGATGTTAGAAGAATCTAGGCTAGTCGGTTGGCAACCAGCGTGCGTGCAAGACGTCCTTAGAGAGGAATATAGGTGTATAACTATTATATGGAAATATAGCAAATAATTTGTATTCCCAAATCCTCGAATTTCCTTAACAGTGAATTAAATTAAAAGATCCAGAATTTGTTAGACTTATTAAAAAATGGTATATTCAAAAATAGCATATTCTCTTTCGAAGACATTTTTCTCGATTTATCCTATTGGAAAGTACAAACTTCATATATCACTTGAATCTCGATTAGAATCTCAATTAAAGTAATCATCATTCCACACAATCATTATCGCCAAAAATGCCATTCAATTTGTGGCAGAAAAATTCTTTTCTCGTGTCCATCGACATACCGTTGTAACGTAAAGTGCGTTACAGTATACGCGAAATAATTTATGCAAATGTTACCAAGCCCCTAGAAAATAACAGTTATGTCACGGACTGGTCACTTTCGGTTCTCTCGTCATTAATACTCTTTTTTTTATCTAAGTTCGTGGTAATCGCAACGAACATTAATTACACAGAACCGTAATAAATAACCATCTACACTTATGAAACATCTATGTATGGACTGTTTTAAATGTTTTACATATGCGCTACGTCGGTGATTAATCGAACGCGATCATCTCGTAGATTTCGTGAAAGATCAAATCTAACCGCAATTATCTTACAAAAAATGTCATTAAATTAATAATATTTTAAACGAACTTAATTCTACGAGAAATTTCATTGAACGCCAGTAAATTAACGATATTTAAATAATAAATAATATTTCATCAAATAAAGAAATAATTAATCACTTAAAACTTGCAGGAACGATTTTATAATCGATGTAATCATCGAGATTGAGATTGAGATCTGAATCGTGTAAATTGCACGGTGTAAATATCATATCATGTTGTACGATGGTTGAAAAAAAGCGAGTTTGTGCAAAAGTGGATTTCTCTTTGGGGTATGAAAGGTTTCTTAGAAGACGAAGGTGGTTGGGAAAGAGTTTAATTGGCGGCAAATTAAGGATTCAATTATCAAAGGGAGCAAAAGCTTTCGCGCGTATATTTTATATTGAAAATGATTGCTCTTGATTCAACGTTTATAACGTTGGCCTTCGTGAAGTAAAAGTAAAATGGCGTTCGCTAATGGTGTCGAATTTTTTCTTAACGATTCTAGTTGAATAATATCACGAATTTGTCGGGATTATTGTAACAATAATTTTACTTACTTGTTTTAATTATCCAGTAATTAACTGTAGTAATCGTTCACTGATAGAATCAAATTTTTATCGAAAATTTTATTTAAACAAGATTCAAAGATTAATACAAATTACTATGGAGCTACAATAATTTCGTTTACTTCTTTCATAAGCACACAATCTTTACGATAAATATCTTCCTTGATAATTTTATTTATGTAATACCTACTTGGATTTTTTAATAATTAACTATAATTGCATTTTTATTGGTGCTTGTTTCTTAACTGAATAATCTTAAAAAAAAAAGGCAACAATCGTGTGACATTCTGCACAGTGTCAAAATAAGCAGGAACCGGAGGTATGGTGCTCTATTATTTAAAATTTTCATTAATTGTCTTTGGAATTAATTATTATTTACACATTACGCACGATACATTTTGTGTATTTCATGATCATTTCTTCTAAACAAACTCTTCTATTCCAATGACAATTTACATCTGATTACATTACATTTTTATTTAACAATCCTCACGTCCCAAAAATATTATCTTCCTATTTGCAAAAAGGATCTAATAAGAAGCAAATTATTTAAAGGACACTCCAGTTAGAACGTACAAGTGACAGCAATAAGCCTTCGATAGTATCCTCCATTTTGCAATAACCTTGCAAAAATGTTCAAGGATCTTTCCTTTTCTCTTCCTCTCTAGCAAATTCAAATCACTTTTTCCAGTACACTCTGTATCACCTTGAATTAGCCTTTACCTAAGATATTATCGTGTCAAAAAGTAGCATGGCAATATATCTAGACAATACAAACATCTACTTCCTTTCATCTCGACTTTAGATTTCATCTTCTTCATCTTGATTTCAACAATGTGGTTCACCTCACCTTGAACCCGTTTAAGAAAATTTAGCGAAGAAGAGATTTCTCCGCTTAAGAAGAGAAAGATCATAACACGTTGATAAACATGAGAAATTATCCGGCTAAATGTAACGAAGAGATAGACATAAGAGAACTTGCTACTAAAACAACAGTCGCTCACATGAAAGTACTCGGGCACTTAAACAAACCTTTGGTGATTTTTATACGAGACACTTTGAAATTTCATTGACACTGAAGTGAGACACGATCGTCGTAATTACATTGAGAAAATTTGAAACAGATCTAAACGTGTATATAGAAATTACATATATTTATTGGAAACATATATTATTGTTATTTTATATATAAAAATTACCAGAGTATTTGAGCAGTCAATTATTCGCTAAATTAATAAGAATAATAAGCCACGATGTACGTAGTAAAATCATCATCATGTGTTATATACATATTAATTTTTCATTTAACATATATATTTGCGAAATATATATACATTGTCTCATGTAACTTCAATATACAATCTCAGATTGATTCCAAATTTTACTATTATAATCTCGATAATCGTATCTCGTTAGAGTGCTAACGAAATTATAGAACGTTTCGTGATATGAAAGTGTTCGAGTACTTCCGTGAGCCACTGTATATCATAAGATCGATCACCTTGATCGTTTATCGATCTGTATTCGTAAAACACATAAAAAGGTATGAACGCATTGCAACACGAATTTATTCGACGACCTAATAATACCCCATTCACCTTGAACTTAGTTTCCTCGTAACGTGTAATTCGAGTTAAGTAGGTGATCGAGGATCATTGATTCGCAGATATCGAGATAATGACAGTCATGGTGGAGTCCGTAAAAGCCGAGGAGGGCGAACGTCCGAAGATCGAAACCTTCGACGACATACTACCGTACGTTGGCGAGGCCAGCCGCTATCAATGGTTCCTTTTCACCATGCTCCTGCCCTTCACCTTCGTCTACGCGTTCCTCTACTTCACGCAGTTCTTCATCACGCTATTGCCAGCTGAACACTGGTGTACCGTTCCGGAACTCGAACGATGGAACCTCACAGACAAACAAAAGTAAGTGACACTTTATGTGCAATTTGTCTTATTTGAATTTTTGAGTTATACGTAACGAACGATCCTACATAGTTTCTTTATGTTCGAATTTACCCTGTTACGCGATAGACATTTTCAGCTCGGTCAGATCGAAATGGTCAATAATCATGTTGATCGTATAACAAATCAATACATGTTTTCATTAAAGACGTTCCTTTCGATGTCTAGAATTAACCACCTTCTATAGGAGACAATTTATATGCATATGTACATATCTGTTCAAGTCACGTGCACGTAGTTTAAACCAGACTTCTCGAAAGCCTGTTTGTTTTCCATGCAGGTCGCAATAAATATTCTCGACGACAGAATCTTCCACTTGCACGGAGATTTCCATTTTCTCAGCTGTGATAACGTATCGCATCGCGGCAATTTGTTTCTTTAAAACCACAATATAATATCTGATAACTTGCACGAAACAACTGTGTTTATTGAATCAAGAAAACCCAGGTATCGCGTTGTATATGTAAATGCATATGTAAATATCGTGTCGTACGGGAGTGGGGGAGATACCTGTAACCAGTTTGCGACGAGATAAAAATAGTTGGAAATCGCGATACCATAGTTATACTATTATCAACGTCTTTTTCACGTGTTCTATTTCAAGAACGTAAGGAATTACCGGTGAAAGGATAGGAAGTCTGGATGGCACGATTCCAACGAATCGTGTTACCATTCTTGACGACGCACGCGAGATCTGGTTTTCTGCGATGCGTCAACGAGGAAAATCGTTCGTTAAGCTTGTTTTCCATTGAATCACCCTGGCCAATGCGAAACTATCGCTTTGTAGATCGACGATTTCTTAGCGTTCCGGGGGCCCGCCGGAAACCAGTTTGGTCGACGACCTCCGGCAGATTCTAGACGTTCACGTGTTCCGCGAACTTTTTTTTTTTTTTTTTTGTACGTGGAGAAATCCTCATGGACACTCCGCTGCTGCAATAATCGCGTAACGGCAGAGTAGTGTCGGACTCCTACCGACTAAAACTCCACGATGAACATCTTATGCGCGTGACAGGGGTGCTCCAGGAACCTCTTATGAATTAACTTCAATTGCACCCCCTTCTCGCGTTCTCTTGTTCGAGCCGGCTATTGAGTAGGCGTTAGGGGGAGGTCGTTGCCCCTAGCGCTGTCACTTCTTCTGGTCGTAGTCCGTTGGGGTGGTGGCGGGGCGGCTCTGGGTCGTCTGACTGCCATCCTTCTCCATCGTCTTATCCTGCAGGGGTGAGAGTTTTTTTTTCTCTCCCTTTCCGCTCGCTCCTTCGCGAGCATAACTCGCTCGCAGAAGAGGCGGACGGCCTCGTATTCCTGTGACCCTCTCAACATCGCTTCTACAATCGCTGAGGGTGTCAACGTTTCTCCTATGGCGTGCCGCAGGGTGTAGCGGGGCAGCTCCCACGCCGGACAGAGCTCCAGGGTGTGCTGCGCTGTGTCCCTGCCCTCTCCGCAGTGGTGGCAGGTGTCTGTCGTCTCTCGCCTTATTCTCTTCAGGAACTCACCGAACACGCCGTGTCCGGTGATCACTTGTGTCATCCTGAATGTGAGTGGGAGGCCGTGGCGGCTCCTCCATGCCTCCCAGTTTGGTAGGACCGCTACCGCGCCTCGGTGTTCGCTTCTCCCGTTGATCAGTTGGGATCGCCACAGGTTCCATGTGTCCTCTTCGGCGGTTCCTGTGTCGTTTGGAGCCGCCTGCTCGGTGGGGTCTTCTCCCGGATGCCATTCTCTCCGGCGGGTGTATCTCTTTTTGAGCGCCAGCGCCCGCAGCTCCCACGGGGGGGGGGGGGGGGCGCGGCTAGGGTGGACGCCGACGCGTGAGACACCGTCCGGTATCCCCTAATGATTCTGATGGCGGTCACTCTGTGCAGCCTTCTCAGGAGCAGAATGCTGCGACGGCTTGCCATCAGGTCGTCCGCCCATACTGGGGCCCCGTACATCACTCGTGACCGAACGACGCCCTCGTAAAGTCGGCGCACCGCGTCTCCGGCCCCGCCGATGTTCGGTAGTAGGCCGCACAGGGCACTGGCAGCCGCAGACACCTTCGGGATCAGAGAGTCGAAGTGCAGCTCGAACGTCCACTGGCTGTCGATGGTGAGTCCCAGATACTTCATCTGTGATCCCACCCGGACGGTTTTACCTGCCATGTTTATGCATAGGCCGGGCGGTGGTGTCCCTCGCCTCTTCCTGTCAAAGAACCAGGTGGCCTCCGACTTCGCAGGGGAGACTCTCAGGCCCAGTTCGTTCACGGCACGGATCGCACAGGCCGTTGCGATTTCGCCAATGCGCAGCGTCTCGTGCCAGCCACGACCCTCGACCAGGATTAGGGTGTCGTCCGCATAACATATCATGGCCGCGCCTGGGGTAGCGGGCATCGCAGTACCTCGTCGTACGCAACGTTCCATAGTATGGGGCCCAGCACAGAGCCCTGTGGGACGCCACGCTCGACGGATCGCTTTTCCTCTCCTTCCTTACTGGTGTAACACACCCACCTGTCGTCGAGGTAGGCTCGGATCAATCGGACGAGGTAGCTGGGAACCTCGAAGTGCTCCAGGGCCGTCACTATCCTATCCCATGGCATGATGTTGAACGCGTTGACGATGTCCAGGGAAACCGCCAGCGCCACGCCTTTCCGGGAGACCATGTCCTCCGCAATCGCTCGTACGCGTCTGACCGCGTCAATCATCGAGCGCCCCTTCCGGAAGCCGTACTGGCTTTCGCGCAAACCTGGCACTTGGCCCGCTATGTGTCGTTCCAAACGGGCGGCGACTACCCTCTCGAGTAGTTTGCCGACCTCGTCCAGTAGGCATAGCGGCCGGTACGCTGACGGCGAGGTCGTCGGTTGGCCCTCTTTATGGAGCAGGACCAGTCTCGTCGTCCGCCACGCCCGGGGGTAGACTCCCTCCCTCAGGCATCTTGTGAAGAGGTGCCGGAGTCTGGGGGCCATGACCCCCATCACTTCCCTCCAGATCCGGCCAGGGATTCCGTCCGGGCCCGGTGCCACGTTGCGGGAGGTCATTCTTCTGGTAGCCTCCCATATCTCCTCCTCCGTGACTTCCCAGTCGTCCCTCCATTCCAGCGGTCGTGTCGTTTCCCGTGGCCGTTCCACCGCTCTGTTTTCTTGTGGGGGAAAGAGCGTTCCGGTGATCCGCGTCAGCAGCGCAGGTTCCATCTCCGTCGTTGTCAGGGGGCCCTTCGCGCGTAGTTTCTGTGTCACCGTCCTGTATGGCCTTCCCCATGGGTCCGACTCGACTATTTCGACCAGTTCGGACCAAGCACGGTCCTTCGCTTTTTCAATTTCCTTTTGTAGCGAGCGCCGTAGCGCGCGGTACGCCCGGTAGCGCAAGGAGACTTCTTCTTCGTCGCGTCGTCGCCAGCGGCGGGCCCTTAGGTACTGTCTTCGGGCCCGGACACATCTCGTCCTCAGTTCCGCGATGTCGGGGTTCCACCAGTAAACTGCTCCGCTTCGCACCGTGCCCGGTGTGGCCCGTGGCATGGGTGCGTCGCAGATTGCTGTCGTGGCTTGGCGGAGGTTCTCGGCCTCCTCTTCCACGTCTGCTTCGGTCGTCGTTGTCGAGGCCTCCCAGCTCCAAGCTGTTGCTATAGCAGCCGCCCGGAGTAGATCTTCATTCCTTTCTTTTATTTTCCATCTGGGCGGTGGGCGCGCGCGCCTCTCCCTCGGCGGGCCGTGCTCGTCGTTTGTCGTCGGCATTCCAGGTACAGGTGCGACCACCTTCATGAATATGTAGAGGTAGTCAGACACCTTGGCCTGGAATGCCTCCGACACCGTGGTTTCCTTCTCCTTTTTCTATTCTCTGCAGTCGTTCCTCCAGTCGGTGCAGCAAGGATCTCATCTCCTCTGCATGGTGTTTGACTGCAGCGAGACGCGCCCTGTAGCTGCTCTCATCCGCGGTGGGGCGCGAGGCCGGCTCTTTTCGGAGTGCCTATACCGCCGCCTCCAGTGTTGCTATGCGTCTTTGCGCTATAGCGAGTGCGTCGGTGAGTAATGTGTATCCTGAATCAATGTCGAATGGAAATTAGACAGTTCTATAAAAATAATAATTCTCACGATTCCACAACTTCATACCTTAATTAAATACAATTCTTCGGCGATATAATTACAAATACATTTACAGGAATTGTGTAATATGATAAATATCTCGTTAAAGAAATTGAAATCGTAAACTATAGATTCTAGTATTCTTTCACTTTCATGTTTCCTATGAGCCCTTCAATCGCTAAATATTTTGCAATGAAACACGTATTATTAAACAACATAATCATACTAAATTAATTTAATGTGACTATTTATTATTATTATATAATAACACAGTGATGAAAGAAATAAACTGGTCAAGTAATCTAAGGAACGATAATACGTATCTATGTCAGTGACAGTGAGAAAAATTCAGATATCTGTACTTAAGTGATTACACTTATAAGTATCATTATATATTATATAAATATGATATTTCGAATGGTATCATTTATCACTCATTAAACAAGAGTGTCAGATCCAGAGAAATGATTTTACATATCTTAATCTTTGCTTTGATTACGATAGTAATAATTTCTATCAAACTTGATGAGGAAGATACATGAATAATTATCTAAAAGCTGAAAATCTTGGCAAATTCATTTGTACATAAACTAACAGGAGTGAATTTTAAAGATACACTCTGCTCTCAACAATTAAAGCTGTCTTGTCGCAACAAAGTTTCAATAATTTTTTATGGACAACATGGCCCAGTTTGCACAAAGACTAAAAATTTTAACATTAAATTTGGATAAAAAATCTTACGGTAGAAGGAATGATATATCCTTTATTTTTGCCAATAATCTGGTCGAATTTAGTCAAGTAAAATGGTATTGTTTCGTTCAAAAGTTGATTCTTCCTCGCTTCCTTCTTTTCAGGATTCTCCTCCATGCGATAGTAGCAGATAGCTGAAACGTATATGAAACCAACCGTTACGTTCATTTGTGTTTTTCCCCCCAAACGAAGAGAAAATAAGTTGTGAAAGAAGGAGTAGCCTCTCATAGTTCCTACAATTTCTTCATTCTCTTTGCTTTCTTCAATATTGCCTCAACAAGTTCCTGTGGTTCACGATACTTGAAATATATACAATGTTACCAGCGTGGAAATTGTCTTGGAAACTTGGAAAATCTTTCAAGAGGAACAACATTGCTAACTGAGATTCGAGAAAGGAAAGGTAAGTAAATCCTTGCTTCTACTTAGAGCTTTTTTATTTACTTCTGGCGAGTAAAGTACTGTTATTAAAATTTGATTAAAAGTACCAAGAATGTCGAGATATAAACAACCATTTGTGGAAAGGTCAGGAGAAGCAGAATTATCGAATAAACGTTATATAACTCTTAGTGATTAAGTAAGAGAAGAGAAACGAGAAAAAAGTCTTTTATCTAGGTCTTAATAAAGTATACTATATTTATCTCCATATCAAGAATAACAACAAGATATAAACAGTCTTCTAGAAATTGAGTAAATATTACATAATTACATCTTGAGCAATATTTTGCGTCTTAGCTTTTGCTTAATCATTATGATAATCTTAAATATCTGTAAATTCTTCACAGACTCTTTGCATCTTCTATACAGGTATCTCATGATCATGTGATAACACACAGGAAGAAAAAATAGAGGGAAAAACAGCGTAAAAAAAAGTTGCGTAGGAGTATCGTCGCACTACATCATTCGACAATTGATGCACGTCATGGCGATCGTCACGGTTTAAAGCAGGCCATCAAAAACACGTTTGTTATCGTACGGAAAAATCTGCGACCTTCCAGCTGTTCAGGTGCATCGAATTGTGAATCATCGGCGGTACGAAGCAAGGCGAGGGGCGTAAATAGAGAAAGAAGAGAAGAGAAGGATTCGCATAAATGATAAAATATAATCGTTCGTTCCTCGTCGATGGCGGATGGATAGCTTTAATCGTGGACGATATCGATACGATTATATTTTATACATTTGAAACAAATATAAAAGACGAGCAAAAACCAGAGATACGATCGTTATGATATTATTCAATCGGTAGCCTATTTACCTCGTTTTTTGTTCACCTTCTCTGTCTAGTAATAATTTTTCGATTCGACTGGCGTGACGTTACGTTGGCGGTGTAAAAACACGATTTTAAACACCTGCGGATAGTTGCATGAGTTTCGAGCGATTCCATTCCCTTCGATTTATATTTATGCGATCAACGCGCGGATCGTTAACGCATTATGCAGACAGCAGATGTTACGTAATCACACATATCGTAATTGGAAATTAGTAACGTTATCGCGTACCAGGATCTTCCTGTCTTTGATCATTGAGTAACACTTCGTTGTCCTCGCTCCTTCCGCGGATAACCAGCGTTTATCATATAGAGACAGGGATTTGCAAAGAATAAAAGTTGTAGAACGTTGAAAGGCGTTGAGAGAAACGTGATGTTATCCCGTTATTCGTTAACGCAACGCAGTTAAAAAAAATCCCGTAGAAAGATTACGATAATAGATAACCTGAGTCGAGTGTTTGTCGGGGGATCTAAAAGATTCTTTCGAGTTGAGCGTCTGAGATTGCAGAGCAGAAAATTTGGAAGCCATCGAATTCGTGATGTCGATAGAAATCTTTAGTTGGAATCGTTGTATCATAACGTAGTCTGCTTATTGTCGATAAGACTTTACTAAACTAAAAGTGACTACTAAAAGTTTCTATCCTCTAAATTCTATCTACGATTCTATAATCTAAAAACTGACTTTTGCAAACAAACTGTAACATTCGCTTAACGGAAAGACATACGTATCTTGTTTGTACTCGTCTTTTCACAATGAATTCTTGAACGTCTGTCTCTGTGGTGAGACAAATGCAAAGTCATCTCATCAGTTACTCACCTTGCTTCAAATCTCCAAGAGTATCGACGAGCTCGTCGCATATCATCGCATCCCATTCGTCCTTTCCCATTAGATCGTACTTCCTCGCCAAGTATCGCGCCACAGCGTTACTCTGCGCTACCGGTTTCCCGTCTATCTCCAGCACAGGCAGCTTTTTATAAGGCATTGCTAAGAACAAACATGGCTCATATGAACACTGTGTAGAGGGAAACGATCGATAGGAAATCACAACACAGCTTCCGAGGCCGTTGCGTTCTTGTGAATAGATGAATCGAAATCATTTCGGTTTTAATCAACATGGCCTAGTAAAGAAATGCAGAAATGTCTTCTTTCTCCTTTTTTTCTTTTCTTACGATTACGATGGACAGGGTATCGCGTGTTTTTGACTGTTGGGAAGAACAGAAGTTTTTAAAATCAAGGATAAAAGATAATACCAGACACGGAAAAAATATTAGAAAATGTACACGGTTCTTGTAATGAAAATTGAAATGCAAGGAATATAAATCGAATGTCTCTTGCGAACGTAATTTTGTGTTTTACACCGACAGGATTGATTTACAGACTTACGTTGATTTTTTGTTTCTCTATCTGCAAGCGACATATAAGATTATATCGAAGACTATGCTGCGTAAAACTTTTATTATACTATTTACGATAGAAATGTCGCTACGGAAGACCGAATTTTATGTCTGCTTTGTTCTTTCGACTTTTTAGCTATGTTCTTGTTCATTTCCGAACTGATTTCAATTTTTTATCCTTTTTTTCCGACAAGTCCTAAAAAGTTTTTAAATTAACGAGAAACGTAGAAGTATTTTTGTATTCCTATTTTAAGTCACCTATTTACGGTTTTCTCAAAATATTCGAAATGCTTCGATTCATTGAAAACAATAAAGATTGCAACACAAAAATTCGAGAATCGTAAGTGAATTAAGTTGGTATTCGATAAACACGACATTACGGAAGCAAAACTTAATGAAAGGTTCGACTTTATTCCGTATGAAATTTTACTTTAAGTAAGTTTAGCCTGCACGTGAAACGAAAGTTTTATATACAGAAAAGTTTGAGTAAATGGTAGATATCTGAGAGTTGAACGATGAAAGTAAAAATCGATTCTTCACGCTTACAATCCTTGTATTCAGGCCAGAGTTCTTCGGGGATCCTCTCGTCGGTATACTCGATGCCAGTATATGCAAATATGTACCGTATATGTTCGGCACGACCACGGGCATTGAAGTAGATTAGTTTGTAGGTATGTTTGTCGCTCATTTTCCTTGCTCTGTCAACTTATCGAGAAAAATGTTACAATTAACTCGTGTAATTAACAGACTGTGTGCGTGTTTGTGTGTAGAGAGAACAATTTATTTATAGATGGAATAATTCGTATAATACGCAAAATAAATCATTTAGAAGGCTGGAATATGTGTTTTTGAAACAATTAATTATGTCGAAAAATATTTCAGACGAGATATAATTATGAAAAAAATAATAATTAAATATATGTAAATGTATGTAATAATAGTTAAATGTATGTAAATGTAATAATTAAATGTAATTAGTTGTGAAAAAAATAATAATAAAAAATAAATAAATGTAAAAAAAGAATGAAATGTAATTAGTTTCTTTTTACGCACGCGATATTATTGGCGATATATGAAGGTCAACTTTATTTTTTTAAATAGACATATTTATACATATATTTATAGATATAAATACATATATTATATAGATATAATAGTATATATAATATATATAATAATATATATGTCGAGTCTGAGTCTCCGAGTCCGAGCTCGAGGCGCCCTCCCGTGGAGGGCTCGCGGGAGGGGTAGCGGTTCTGCGTTGAAGTTCTGCATCGTCCGGTCGCGCGTGGGGTACCTTTATTGTCGATAGTTACACTAGTGACGAGGGCCTCAGGCTTGATAACGAATCCGTGACCAACGGGAGGACAGGTTCCCTTGCTCTAACTCACACGTCCACCACTCCCTGCTCGGAAGGCACTCGACTTCCTTCACCGATCAGCTCTCTAGCAAGACTGCTCGTCATCCCAACGACGCCACCGAAACAAGACTCCGGTCGAGTGTCTCAGTACACACGGTCCTCCGATCGACGTACGATTGCTATCGGTTTGGATACTTGCGATTGTTTCGTTATGGCTATATTAGGCTCTAGGTTGCAAGGTTAGGGTGTTGTCCTGAAGTTCCAGAGGGGCCCCGGCGTCCTTTCGTCTCCGACTCGGCCATCCTGACACTTACACGTCCTCGTGTGTGGCCTGCTGGCTTAGTCTACCCGTCGGGGCTTCCACCACGCAGGCGTCGACCCGGCGCTCGTCCTCGGGGCAATGTTTTTCTTCTCGCCGCGATGGACAGCGAGACGCGATGTGTCCCGGCATGTGGCGGTGAAAGCACAACGCTTTTGGTGGTGCAGCCGGTCGGCTTTCCTCCGGGCGTCGGGGGTCCTTCTTCGGTTCCCACTTCGCCCTCTTGCGGCATTCGAATGTCGGATGTCCGTAAATACCGCAGTGGCCACACCTGGTCCCTCTCGCCCCGGGTGACCTGCCTCGTTTGTTTCCGGAGCTCGCTAATGACCTCCACGGCGGGGGCGTTGGCCACTCTGTGTATAGGAAGGGCTTCATTTCTCTTTGGAATTGTTTCACCGACGTGATGTCACTCGTGAGCGCTAGTCGTTTAAAACGTTCATCGCGCGAGCCCAGCAGATGGAGGGCGGTGGCGGCTAGTACCTCTTCCCTGGTTGAATTTCGCCACTTCGACCCCAGGAGGGTGATGATACGATTTCCGTACGCTCCTGGTGTTTCGCGGTAGTTCCTCGGCTACCTTGATTAGCGACGCGGCTGCTACTTCTTGGCCACCGAAGTGCGCGGCGAATTGTTCCTTAAAATCTGGCCAGGTGAGCTCGTCGCCGTTCATTATCTGCGTAAGCCAATACGCTGCCGGACCCTCTAGGGCACGGTTTAGGGCAGAATACAGTGCGCTGTTTTTCAGGGGGTGGTCCCTCATGAGCAGGCCGACGGCTGTGCACCAGGCGGCTGGATCTGCGTCCGCGGCTTCGGGGTTGAATCGCGGTAGCGATATCCAGGTTGCCCGGTGTCCTTTCTTCTTCTTCTTCTTCTTCTTCCTCTTCTTCTTCCCTAGCGACCGCTTTAGTGCGCGCACGATACTCTTACGATCCCGTGCCGACAACGTGTGTTCGGATGCCACTTCTGATGTCGAGTCTGAATCCGAATCCGAGCTCGAGTCACATTCCGAGTCCGAGCTCGAGGCGCCCTCCCGGGCAGGGCTCGCGGGAGATTGCGATTCCGTGTTGGAGTTCTCCATCGTCCGGTCGCGGGTGGGGTACCTTTATTGTCGATAGTGACACTTGTGACGAGAGCCTCAGGCTTGATAACGAATCCGCGGCCAACGGGAGGACTATCATATAAAAAGCAACAGGATACACGAAATAATATAATTCTGACTAGGACAACATAAACGCAAGAAGTGTTGATATTGAAAAAAATATTTAATTTTGTATATAAATATTTTCATATTTAAAAAAGTTTCCGGAAGCAGGAAGATGTACAAACAAATAATGTCATAAACCGAATGTTTCATGATCCTTTTCTAATTAGAGTGTGTGACAGCATGTGAGAACGTTTCTTAAAAATATGACTTATTGCAATTACTTAATCGCAATTATAAACGATTAAGACCTTCTCACAACGAGGCAATCTATCCAAAGTATAAAACTCGTTATACTTGATGAGAAAACAAATCTCTACTTAGGTTTCATTTCGTTTCATCGCGTTCATGAAAAGTGAATTTGTATGAACACATCGTGCAATTTAGTAATTAGGACCGTTGATCTCGCTGCAACATAGATGGATAGAAAAAAGCCATTTAAAATGATACAACGTCGGGAAGACAATTATGAAAATTATAAATGGAACACAAGATAAAATTGTTTAAGATTAATTCTTCTTTTTTTTTTTTAATCGCGAGTGTTTGCAAACGAAGTTTCAATCTGTTTACAATGATAGCAATGAGAGGAGGATGTCTATGAAAGTTATAAATGCGATATTGAATAACATTTCTGCGAGTGGGTTTGTTTTTCGTTACAAATGTTTTTTAAACGAATCTGCAATCTGTTGGTAACGGGACGACTGATAGGGAAATAACAAAGATCGCGTTTTATTTGAACAGACAAATCTTTGAAATCTATTCGAAAGTCTATTTGAAATGGTACGAGCTCGAAAAGAACGGTGAATACTATAGAAGAAGGATTAATTAAAATTCTTATTAATCTGTACGCTTTGTATATTAAATACCTTGATCGATGCCAAGATGACAAATTATTATACAAAAGAGTGAAGTATCCACGTCTGACATTAATATTGAGTATTACCATTACTGTAATTTAATTTTTAACCGATCCTGAAAATTCCTTAGAACGTAAAAAGTATAAAATGTTACTGTGCATTTCAAGATTAAATGCACTGTAATTTAGAAACAGTTATGAAGCGGAAACAAATAATTTATTCAGAATAAGAATTCTACGTAATCATGTTAAAAAAAACGTACTTATAACGCGTTTAAACTCCAAATATGTAAAGACAATAAGGGAAAAAAATTAAACGAAGAATCGTATTTTTTGTAAATTCACACAAGATTTTATCCAAAAAAAAATTGGCCTGCACCAATATTTTTATTTGTCGTTACCAGTTACGAGGGTATTAAAAAATTGGCCACGAATGGACCAGAGATAAGAATTTATCAGACTTGCTCTCGTAAATTTCAAGACGTTGCATCGGATATTCTTGAAAATCTTTGGACAATGGCTTCGATATTTCGCAGCTTCTATCCTCGAAGCGGAAGAACTCGGCGTTAAAAGCGACAGAACTGGAGAAACCCGGTGACCGCGAGCCTTTCACGCTCTCGACAGATTTCTCATCCCTCGTAATCCTCCCGGTGTCACCCAATTTCCACCCTCGTATTGCGATTTGTTGCTTCCAACGAGGCGACACCTTGTCTTGTGATTTCCTTTTTCGTCGCGTGAAACACGACCGAACACTTGTTCAAACACACAATTCATATTTATCTAACTCGACAAAACGCCGTGTCATTGAAACAATAGCATTCTTTGGCTTTTATGTAAATTCCAATAAATTATGATAATGTTCGTGGAGACATTATTGCTACCTATTTTATCTGTCGTGATCCAAATTGATTTGTGGCTACGTATGTATATATATGTCGGGTTAACATTAGGATTTAAGGCGCGTAACGATTCTTCGTTTGAATTAGCCATTGTTTTACAAAACAGAGAATATATTTACACGAATAAACAAGGTTTTACAAATATTATGAATAATGAATTTTGTAAATGATATGATTGATTAACAAATGATAAATTAAATTATTAATTAGATTAAAGAATAATAAGTTTTATCGAACAATAAAAGAAACGAATAATATATCTTACGATTTACTAATTTAACGAATAATGAAAATTAACGATTGATAAATTTACAAATATTGAATTTAATTTACGCTATAAACAATGATCCGGGGTTCAAACGAATCCACGGTCAACGGGAAAACTTTAAACAATTTTATAACACAAAAAGATACGTTTGCTGAATCACTCGGAAAAAATTACTCGATGTATCACTTTCCAAGGCGATCACACGAATGCCTCTCTGATTAAAATCTTTTTCGTAATACGACTGCATTTGTTTGTTATATTCTCGCTGGAAACATCGAGAAGGTTCCAATCGTTGTTGCTAGGCAATATCTGTCAAAAGTTTGTTATATACTCCTTGGAAACATCGAGAAAGATCCAAACGCCGTTGCTAGGCAGTTTCTGTCTGGAGATTGATTCCTCATACAACGTGTGTCCCATTATATCGACATCTCTAAAGTACAATTCTATGTGATTTCTAGGGAGAACAATACAACCGATCCACACCTTCGTCAGGCAAAACGTTTATCCCGTGACCGTGGCTACGTTCAGCGACCAGTTTTCACCTCGAACCCACTTTCGCTTTTCACAAATGTGAAACAATTACAGATGACAATTACTTAATTACAGTTATGATAAAATCTGGGCTAAAGCATTAAAAGGCCTCCTCAAAATTGCATAGGGAAGGCTCCGGTTTTCATTTCATCTCCGACATATATATATATATGTCGGAGATAAGAGGACACCGGTGCCTTCCCTCTGAAACCTCGGGAAAATCCATAAAAACATTGTAATTAAAATCTACAGTTGTAACTAAACGATTTGCCGTCATTCTAACCAATTGTATTTGTTTGAGACTTGTGACAATGAGCTTGGGCTCAAGGCGACAATTAGTCGCCGAACGTGGCCGCGGTCAACGGGACGAACTCTCCATCTAACAAAGGCATTGAGTAATGCTATAGCTCTCCTTAAAAGAAAGATTTGTAGCGGCACGTGGCAGTAAACATTCCAACGGTTTCTGTCTGGTAGCTTGCCACACGCAGATCCTATTCTCCGGGCAGGATGTTTACCAGATGTCGACGCGTCTCCACAGTACGTGATCGGCTAGCCCGAGGGCCCGTTATAAATCTTAAGGTTTAGTTAACTAAAGTCCTTCAAACAGACAAACAGTCTTTGTCCCAACTACGGGAAGATAGGGCAGACATATTTTTCAACGAGCGGCGTCTCCCACTAGCAACTTTCCCTCGAGGGCGGCTAGCATCTTTTTCTAACCACCGATATGGAGATTGACCAATTAGCAGCAACGTCAATTTCCCTTACTTCCTAAACGAAGGCTTTCCTCGACGAATCCGATGATCTCGTGTCCTTAGACACACCCCAGTATAGTTTTCCTCTGTGGAATCATCGGGACGGGACGCGCATTCTTTGACGCGCTCCCGTCGACTAAAGAGTAACGTCTTTACGCTCAGCAATTATTTTTACGAGTCAGACTTAGATTCAGCGAGAACGCCTATCTGTCATCCCGTTGACCGCGGATTCGTTATTGAACCTGAGATCACTGTCACTAGTGTCGCGGACGTCTCACCGCCGTGATAGATTGTCAAACCCGTGTTATTCATACCTGTATCAATAAATCGTATCTTCGCCACACCGCAACGATGGCTACCTTCAATGAAGACTCCTCAAACACCGACAACCCTATCCCCACTGCTTCTCCGACATATATATTTGTATTTTCTTTTGTTCTTTCTTTTTAATTTATGTGATCTGAGAATTACATTTCTGAGAGTTCGGTGAAATTCGATGCTTTATTTTTATCAGTAGAATCTTCCTTGTCATTGTCAGAGCGCAGACGTTTACGCGTTTACGGAAAGTTTAAGGATACAAAAATACAGAAAAATGTAGAAAATATGCAAGAATATGTAAAATATCGAAAGTACAGTACTTCTAATAATACTTAGTAGCATGCTTACAAACAAATTTCTTTTGTATTTCTTGAAATTGCGGAAAGATTCGCGGTAATTATCGGATTTTTGTCCTCTTTTATCTGCTTTTTTTATTCGCAACTTATACGAGATATGAATTAATATTCAACGACGTGCGCTCTGTGCCACGAAATGAATTATCTCGCGTTAAGACTGCGGCAATTCTTACGTTTGATATTTCATTTAACGAACAGCCGCGCGTTCCTGAGTTTAAAAACCGCCACTCTGAACTTACGCTGAGAATAATATCAGGAAAAGCGAACGAGAGATGATTAGAAAGAAAATGCGAGGAGCAGTGAGGGGGATATTACTAGACTGCGCTTTTTTGTGCAAGTATAGCAGGATGTTTGGGAGTGTAAAATTTTAACGAATGCGTATAATATGAAAAAATATATGAAATATCCAAGGTATAGTTTTATTAAACTTACTTTTTATAATGCTTCGTAGGTAAAACAATTTTCTATCCAGATTCCACTTTCTCAATTATATTTTCAAAAATGCTCGATAAGGAGTACAATTTTCTACCCAGGTTGTACCTTTCTAATTATATTTTCCAAAATTCTTGATAGGTGAAACAATATTCCACCGACGATTTACTTTTTTAATTGTATCCCCAAAAATATGGACCTGCTTAACGTTTAGATATTATTATTTTTTTCGTTGTTACTTGATACGGCTAGCAATTAAATAGTGAGAATAAGAAGAATTGGAAGTGCCATTTTCGAAAAAGAATTTTGTTTTTCCTTGAAGAGGTTGTTTGTATGAAGGTTAATATCACTAAATATGAAGGGAAGTGTAATCATAATAATTCGTACAGTTTTTAACGTTTCATACGTGATATAGGTTGTGTATGATGTATGTTATACGATTAGTTCCCTAAATTAGACTGTGTGCACCATGTGCCAGCAAACTCCCTCCATCGTGCTTGAACATGTGCGTAGATAAATCTGCCTCAATTATCCCATCAGATAAGAAAATCTCTACTGACCTTCTTAAGCAAACTACATAATGGACTTACATATCTTCTCTTAAGATATAAAGAAGATATTTTTTTTATCGTTAATTAACAGATCTTTGAAACGATAGAATAGAGATATCGTAAAATTATACAAAGTATTATAATATGCGTAATAAATAAGTATCGTTATATTTTTCTAATAAATAACATTCCCATAAACAAACAATTTCTCATAAACAGTCGTTTCCCAGAAAACTTTAGCTTCGATACTGGCAACTTTATCTACTTCCGCTCTTCAATTATGAAGGATTAATCTTTACGAAACTTTTGGAACGGCTGAAGATTTCTCACGATGAAACGCGACGAATTCGATACAAACTACGCGGAAATAAAGACAGCTGCGATGGAGGATCGCGGGATTGATATTAATTAATTAATCTGTGGCAACCATTATATCGATTCGTTACGTTATTGCGACAGGCCACGCAACATTTTATTGCTTCTGTTTCTACAATTTAATTACAAAGTATTCAATTTCCCGTTATAAACAAGGAAAGGACTGCAAGTTTGTACAGCTTTTATCAAGATTACGTGCCATTGAACATATCGATTGATTGACTTCTCATGTTTCGTATTAATCGACATCCGATATAGCTATGGGACCTGGAATATTGAAATATTGGGAAGTCAGTTATATTCAGGTGTTCTATAGATTTGACGTATAAGCCTTGTAACATGTACTTCTTCATCAGACGTTTACGAGATACTGAACGATGGCTACGCTTGTAGTATCCAAAAATTTTACGTCGATTTATAATCGAAGATTCGATCAAACTATAGATAGATTTGAATATTCTAAGAATTGAATTTAATATTAAGAATTTTAGTTGTATAGATCATCGACGAAAGTCCGTTACACGGACCCTTTCAACAGTTCTATACACACTTCTATTATATATTTTATTTTTTAAAAATAACGCTTTGGCATGATCAAGGATCGGAAGTATAAAAAATAATTGTGACAATTCGAGCAGTGAAAGCCTCTAGAGTAACATTATATTGGTCTCTATAGCGACATTGTGGTACCGTGTCATTTTCAAAGTTCTCAGAATTGGTACTGTATCCGATTTCAATGTTTAATATTCTTCCCGGTTCCTGGAAGAATTTCTTCAAAACTACGTTAACCCATGAAGAATCAACCAACAGTTTCTCATAATGCCGTTTTATCCACATCCTTTGAAACTCATGAAATTGTAGAATCCAGATAGAAAAAGTAGAGACGAGGTAAACGCGAAGCTCATCCTTGGAATTGCTTGTCATGGTGATAATGTTAACAAATAGAATTCGATAACGCAAATTCATTGGGGAAAAGGTGACAGATGAAATTCGCTAACGCAACGTTGCCCGTTAATGGGCTAAGAATTACGCTCCATGGGATCGCTCACTGCATTCTTCGAAACGACCCTCGTAATCCATAGGCTCGTAAACGGCTTCCGTAACCGTAACGAATTTCAATCTTGTTCACGGATCTCTGACCGCTCGTTTCGAGGGTAACGAGGGGGTTGCGTGTTCACGTGCGTGCAACAGAAGGTGTTATCGTGATTGTAAGGCGTGATGGAGCAGATAAGTCCAATATGCTCGCGGAAATCGTCGAGATTCATTGCCCAAAGCTGGCTGATAGTCGAAATTAACTTCGCCTCGTCCGATTTCCGCGTTCACATCGCTTTGACGATGGTTAGGCGTTTCTTCGTTCGTTTCTAACGCTGAGTTTTCCCGTGTCGCAGTCAACCCATATTTGGATGTGTGTACACGTTGCACAGAAAATGTGGTCGGGGGTTGAAACGCGGACAGAATGGAAAACGGACTATGGGAAACGCCGAGAAAGAGGCGTCGATGAGTTGAAGACACGTCGATGCTGAAGTACACGTGTATCTCGCGTCTTATAGCGAAGGATGGATACGTGTGAAATTTTAGAAAATATTGGCTGGAAAATATTCTAACGGACATTGAAGAAACGAATTTAAATTGTAAAAAGAAAAAGATGGTAGCCTAAAGACGTTCCGCTTTCTGTCCCATTACGGAAAACTGCAAAAGCTATGTATCTTGAGAACAGATAAAGTTAAGAAATGAAAAGGAAGAATTCGATTTACTATGTATTTTCGCTATATTTTATATTTACTGTATATTATCGGAATAGCCATCCCTGATTCAGAAAATCAATTACACATATCCCTTGGCGAGAGGGAGTGAGAATTAATCCGATTAATTGTAATGGTGGATCAGCTGGATCCTCATATTCTGAACGTCCAGAGACTCGCTAACTACGAAGCAACTGGTCTGTTTGTGACGCCTATCAATTGTTTGCTAGAGATTAATCTGCTGGTAAGCAGCGTCAAAATGCGACGATAACTAAACCGTCCGAAGATCGAATTATAGCAAATGAAACGCGTCTCTGCGCTAGTCTGACCGATTAACAGGGCCTATGGGGGTGGCTTTCAAATTTGCAAGCAAGGAATTACCGTGTAACGAGCAACTCGTATCGATTATTCAATGGGTTCATATGGAGGCGAATAGAAACTCGAACTCGAAACGTTTTCGACTCGACGCTGAGTATCGCGTTCATCCTTTAAATGCTACTTCAACATGGGCAAACGTTCATTTTGGTAATGTCGAGTTTTCTCATTGAATAATCTTCCGTTCGTCGATTTTACACGCTTAACCGACTAGATAAATTCGATGATTTTAAGCAACGTAATTAATGTAATTGATTAATTTTTCTTAAAGTGTGAACTATGGATGAAAGATTAGAAACCGTGACATTACAGAGTACAAAGTTAGAAATACAGGGGAACTTTATATTTTTCTTCACTGCTGATTAATTTCTTGCTGAACGTGCAACGACTCGGGAAAACTGTCGTTACCTGTTGCACACTGATCGTAACATACATAGATCAAGGAACATCACAAATTTCACTTGACTACTTACGTTCGTACAACGAAGAATCCACATAATACAGTACGGCTAATATATTACTATAGAAATCGGATGGTTATACATACGCAACAATTTGGAAGAGGATATTTGCTTTCGGGTTGGGAATATCAGGGAATAGAATTGTTATTATGCGAATGACTGACGTTGATTCAATGTAATTAGTTAGGAGTAGAATTACAGTAGAAAAGGCATCAATACGATGGAATTGCACAGTTATTTTAAAAAAACAAACGATACTACATAATATATTTAGGTATACAGAAACAGTGACACTTCTGTATTGTCAATTATGATATAATTAAATGAGATAATACGAATAATTGTAAATGCTATTAAATTGTTAAATTTTAATAATTTCCAATTCATCTTCGTATCAAAGCAAATATGAACAATTTACAACGTTGCTAGTTATGACAATAAATTTCTATTTCTCGTGTCAGTAATTTCAAATGTCGTTGGTTGCAATCAAAAATCTGTCGGCGGAAAATTTTCACTCAAGCTTCGTCAAATAAATGAAACATCGTATTATTCTCGGTCAATATCGAGTCACTTTCGAGATTACACGAATAAAATTTAAAAAACTTTTTTGATGAATTGCTCGTCGAGGCATCGTTCTGATGTCGATATCGCATTAAGCAACTCGAAGATCGAAGTCTTGGTAACGAGATTGTCGCGTCAAAGACGAAGCGAGGCCTATTACCCAGGCGATGATGGAAGCTATGCAACTATAAAGAATACTAGCGCCTTTTTCTACGATTTTATACGACTCGATGCCAGTCGAAGCTCTTGGAAAATATTGCAACAAAAAGTCAATATATAAAACAAAAAATAGGAGGTTTTTCCTTAAAGCAATTTAATCACTGTCCACGCAACTTTTATTGTTCTCATCTAGAACCGAGCAAGAAAAATAACTATTTTATTTTTATACCTTCTCTATATTGGGATTGTAAAAATTTGTCTGTTTGAAATGCATTGGAAAATTTCGTCGAGTTATAAAGTTACACCGTTGGTTGTCACCATAGAATCAATTTTAGAATGGATTTTAAAATAACGTAAGAACGATTTTAATGAAATTTTGAGAGTACATATGTACGTACATAGAGAAGCGAATGTAGTTCACACGCATTGCTACTAGGAATATTTGTGACCTACATAGGTTTCAGGGAAAATAAATGTCTGTTGCAAATAACACTAATTACAAATTCTATTTTTTCAAGCTTCGTGAAAACTCACATGAGAAATTAATACTACATTTTTATATAATACTATCTTGACAAGTACATTTTACAAACGAACGAATATTACTAATTCGATACGAATAATTAATTAGTTTTTCAAGTTTTCTAAGATAAATAATAGAATCAGACATTATTCCAATTTCCACGAAGATCCATTGAAATATAATATCAGAAAATGATCTATTAACAATTTCAATTTTATTCGACGCTACTATAACCCTTCGCAATCGAGGGCTCCGCTAATAATATCAAATAAATTAAATAATTAATAAATTAAAAATTTAATAAATCAATAAATTAAAAATTTGTCCTTAACCTGTCAAATCATAATTATCTCACGTATTCTTGCAACGAACAGGTAAGATACAATCAGAAAAATAAACCGACGTATTGGCCGAAGATATATTACACTACCAAGCAAAATCGTATCGCACTGCGCGATGATAGTGAGTGAGTGAGTAGGTGATGAGTGATGCGGCTATGTTTCTTCATTCTACGCATATATTTAACCAATTATACGAAAACACGTTCTTTCTACTGAAATTACTTGGAGTATCTGGTAATATGAATAAATGAAACCTTCGAATGCAAAGTATTAATATTATTAACGAAAATTGGAAATATAATTTATCAAACGGGATACGTGTATATAGTAAACCAAAGAATACAATGAATTATGCAATAACGACAGAAAAATTAACAGATATGACCAGATCTAATTGTTCAACCACTATACCCCTACATGTTCGAATCCTTGGGCGAACACCAGCAAACAGTTCGATCGATATTTTTCAACAACTAAAATATTTTCCAACGTTACAATGCATCCTGTCCGCAATTACATCGTTAATTTCGTTTCCGAGGTTCCGCTACAATACTTCGCAACGAGCAATTCAATAATTGAGACAACGACTCGCGTGATGCGCAGCAGTACGCTGGCCGTGAATCAATTGCATCGGATTACCTCGATTAATACGATTTTCTAGGACTACGCTGTAATGTCGAGTTAATTAATACGATAAAGTGCAATCGCGATCCAATGGAAACGCCTTCATTCTTACTTTTTCGCGCGATTTCACATCGGAGTCTAAGGAAAACGAGCTGCATCTTGCGGCATCTTGCGGAAAAACTGAAATTCATAGGACACAGGAAACCTGGTAATCAATAAATACGGCATGGTTCCACGATATGGACGCAAAATCAATGCTGGATGGCACGCTAATTCGATTGGCGGCTGGACAGGTCGAAGCATAGAGCTCAAAGTGTTTCCTCAAAGTGTTTCCGTTCCCTCATCCTCCCTTCAATAAATCTTGTTTCTCTCTCTGTCTCTTTCTCTTTCTCCTCCGAAAACTTGATCATCCGATTTGTGTAACGGAGTTTATTTTGTCTTTCTGTTAATAATCTGTTAATACCAATAAGTTGCCTAATCGCGACACTTCTCGAGAAAATTTCTTTTAATCGCAAGGCCGCATAATTTTGACGAAATCCATGTGAAAAGAGTGTCCGGAATTAGGATGAAAAATATGTTTATATTTCATACGTGTATATGTTTCAAAATAGTTGCAATATAGAAATACCTTGTTTGTAAAGAAGGTTGACTCTATTGAGATTAATCGTTTGGTTTCTGAAGAGTTCAATGTGAATAAGGTTTTACGGTAAATTGAAAGATGTAAAAATACGCGCGAAAGTGTACAAATATGCAAAGTCTAGCAGCTATTAATAGTTCAGTAAGTAAAATAAATTTCTGTCTAGGTTCTTCTCCTTCGTCGCGCTCTATAAAAACATAAATTTAAATAAATATTAGCAGTGAGTGTAGCGATTTAGTCGATCAGATCTTAGAACGAAAAAACTTGTTTAAAAATGGAATCGATCAATTTAACTTCTCACTGGCTCACTTATCAGTGTTTATGTAACTCTTTCTCCCATTTCCTCTGCGTGAAACATGCAGCTTGGGAGTTTCGATTCGATAAAAAGTTGCGACTCTGAATATCCTTTGATCGTAAATTGAAGCATGAAAATATCATATATGTCGTATTTCGCTCTGAAACTGGATGAAAGAGGGAAATTGACTTGGTTCTTTCGCTGTTCCATTTTTTTTCTTTTTTTCTATCTTTCGGCTATAGAATTACTCTGCCTATGGTGAAATTTGTAAAATTTAGTTGAATGTTACTAAGAGATACGCGATTCATCGATGGAAAGAAAGAAGAGAAATATTCACTCGTCGAAAGCTTAGTAGAACAACGTTTACTTCGCAGATGTAGAACATTTATTTCGGTTACCTATCGGTTGTATCGTTATCGACTTGCCAATCATGAAACGCAGACGCCACCGGCCAGTTTATTCAATAATAAATTATCTGACGCGTCGATTGATCACGAACACATGCTGCCCACGAAATTGAATTGTGTTCCAATCTCTGCATTATAATGTTTATATATATGTTTATGTTTATATATATGTTTTGTAAGGATTCGTTTAGTCGTAAATATGGTTTAGTCGTAAAACAGAATTTTTACACTCAACTCGATTCGCGTAATGGAAATCATAAAATTAACAAAGGACAATTGCAGTTAGATTTAAGATTAGGTAAGTGGCGAATAATGGCTCGTATAATTGATTCTTCTCTCCTTCTTTGAGGATATCTTCGCCGCTCTATAGTTTCTTTATTGTTGCAAGTGTGTAACCTTATTTTGTATAAATTAGATCAGTAACGAGGATTTAAGACGAGGATTAATTTAACAATAGCATATGAATTCTTTTCATTGAGATTTTCACACGAGAAACTGATCAGCCTTGTGAAAAATATAAAATTAATATAAAATTCCTCGATTTAATTATTTAAGCATATAATTAATATTCAGCATGCTAGAAAACGAACGATCTATTTTTCCAAATTTGCAATTATCTATCGCAAGGAATTGTAAAAAATCACAGGCTCCAAGGTAAATTTTCAAAAGCGTTTGTAATTGTTTTCTGTTATTTTTCTCTGTGCTTGAATTTATGAAGGTGATCAGCGTGGCACCTGAGCAAATTAAGCTAACAGAATGAAATACTTTCAGTATACAATTTCAATATTTTAATATATGATTACAGAATTTCAATATTGAAATTTAAATTATTATTTAGTGTTACGCCGTAAATAATATCAACGATACTTATTACGTAAAGTACGAAATACAAATCAACGTATATTATTGAAACTCTAAAATTGAGTAACTATTGCTGTACCAAGAATACTAATTAAGAGTTAATCGCATGGATCTGCCTGAGTGACTAAGGAATTTAACAATAGAAGATTTTTAATCGAACTTCTCTTTCAAGCTGAGTTGACCGTGATTCAATTCACGAATATCGGAGAGGAAAAGTCGTAACAGTCTTACAGTTTCGATTCACTTTCATCTCTTTTCGAGGGGGTACTCGCGATTCGCGGCTGCTTCGAGAGCTTCCTCCTGGTTCATCCATTGAACCGCATTCTTCGGCGTTCTTTCAATCCCTCGTCTTCGCGAACCGTCGCGAACCACGCGAAAAATATCCAGCCCAAAGGAACGAACGAGAGAGAGAGAGAGAGATAGAGATAGAGATAGAGAGAGAGAGAGAGAGAGAGAGAGAGAGAGAGAGAGAGAGAGAGAGAGAGAGAGAGAGAGAGAGAGAGAGAGAGAGAGAGAGAGAGAGAGAGAGAGAGAGAGAGAGAGAGAGAGAGAGGGGGGGGCAGGAGGAAATGGAAGAAGAAAAATGCGAGAGAAATAAAAGGGAGGAGACCGAAAAGAGAGCTGTTCGTATTAGGTCGGTGAGGTACGTATAGACGACTTTGAATTGGGTACATGAATAAAAAATATGCCGCTAACACGCGTCGACCTATTTCGGCTTCTTTCTTCTTACTTTCTTGTAACCATGAATATTAAAACGCGTATAGTTCGTGAAATGTTAAGGGCCAGTTATCGAGTAGAAATTTTTAAGGAATTAATCGATACATCGATTCTGTTTTGTCTTTCGCTTTTCTTACGAATTTCAATAACTTTGAAGGAAAGCAATCTTTCGTTTATATTTAAATTTAATTAGAAGCATCGTAATTTAGACAAAAATTATGTTCCATTATGTAATATGGAAAAACGTGTAAAATATTCGAGGAATAGTACTCGATATAATATTATCCAGTGCTATTATCGAGTATTATTTAAATTATATCTATAAAAATATTAATTTGCATATTCAACCTACAGCATAAGCGATATACAAAAGTATTAGAATACAAAAACATTAAGGGATTAATAAACATGAAAGTTTATATTATGAAATAATTCATCTCTTCTAGGTGATGCTTTTAATATGTTATTAATCATGTCAAGTACTGTTTTATTATTATGTTATGAGATGTAAATGGTGGGTGGGAATGACAGGGGATGAATGGGATTATATCATTGAGCAGAACATTTTGATAAGTTACGACAAGAGGTATTTATAACTTCCAGCACTAAGTAATAGTACAGTAATGCATGGGAAAGATAAAATGATGAACATTGTATTTTTCTCATTGTACCTTAGAAGTTTGAACAGTGTCTATGATTTTTTTAAATGACCAATATACGTAATCGACATATACAATTCAAAATTCTTTCTAAAATCTAAATGTAAGCACAAACACTTGCGTCTATCAAAAATGTCAAACTTCTGATGAAGATTCTTTCCACAAGTGAAACACAAGCGAGGAATTGAAACTTTCATTTCACTTTCCAATCCTAAACTTCACTTTTCATTCACTGCCAGAGCAACAAGTTCAGAGGATTCATTCATGCCTCGAAACAGTAGAAAGTAGGGGAAAAAGAGCGGGCACAAAGTGGGACAAAGGACACGTATAAATTAGAATATATTCATTTTGCTACGATTACTGCACAGAAAATAATCGATTCGAACTGACCAGCAGTCTCCTCGTATTTAAATTGCTACAATCAATCAGATCAAATAAAAAAGAATCGGACAAAGCTAAGGAAAGGACCGAAGACGCACAAAAATCAGAATAAATTTTATAATTATTCGATAGACAATGATCGAGCGAAACTCAACGTCGATGGTCTTGCGTATAAATTCAATAAAGGATGGACGATGCAAATTTATCAACAGTATCCTCGCATAAAAGTTCCTCACATTTTTGACCAAGTAAGAAACAACGCGAAATGAAGAAAAGAAATTACACACAGAAATAAATTAGAATGATTTCTTGTAACTACATTTAGTTAGTCACGATGATTTCATAGAAGATATAGTGGATTTAAACTCACCGATGTCACCGAACTCAATGTCTTCACGTTGGAATTCCACCCTTTCGAGCAGGTTGGATGAACACTCGTATGGAGCGCAACTGGTACGGAGCTGTGGCGAAACTAGGTTGTGGTGCTCCTTCTCCACCACTTGTTCGCTTGCCAGCGGTTTCCAGCTATGTCGAGCACGATGCGCAACCTCGAATATTTATGCAACCCTCCCCACCAGCAGGACGAGCTGTTCGAAACGAAAATTGTTTCAGGACTCGGAAAGTTTTCCCCTTCTCTTCCGACATTCGCCTATCCGCGCTTCGGCTCGATTCCTCCCCAGCCACCGACAAATCTTTTCTCATGCAAATAAACGAACGATTGGTATTTTGAACGCGGAACTCCCGTGGTTGGCTTAGTAGAGTTAAATATGGGAGGGACTTCAGGTTTGTTGACGTCAGGTACGTTCCTTGATGCGTGATGGTAATTTTAGACTGACGCAAATTGTTCTTCTTGGGCGGCTTGTTTTCGCAAATAAACTTTTATGATTGACGAAAGCGCAAAATGAGATTTCGGGGAAGGGGGAGGTCTGTAGAATTTTGAACATAATTGAAAAATGTAGGTATTTCATAATTTTATGGACAGGATGTATATGGAATGGATGTGGATGGTAACTGATGGTACAAGCGGAAAGGGGGTGAAAAAAGTCGAAAATATAGAATAAAAATTTTTTTCTTAATTTTTCCATCGAGACAACGATCTACAGTGAGATCCGTTATAACGAGATAAGATTCAAAGTTGATTTTCTCGAAAACAAAGCCTCGAACGAAAGATTTCTATTCTATATTTTCTTTTTTCGCGTAGAATCACCCCCTTTCCGCTTGTATCACCAGTTACCAACCACCCTGTATATTCGTACGTGAAGCTAGTCTAATGTCTATTATTATAGATACTAAATGTACAGAAAATCGGTTAGGTGTTCGAACTGTAAGACATATCCAAGTAAAATCATATATCTAAAAAGACGAGATTCTATGTTTTTTGTTTCGAGGAAATAGGAATAATTTCTGAATTTCGCCACTGGTAATTAGTGGTACACAAAGTTGGTAAAAACAAATCAAACAGATGTTATATTCAAATACGATTGCTCACGTGCAGCGGATGCCTGGCAGCCGCAGTAGAGCGTGCCTGTCTATGGTCAGACGCGTGCAAACAGGCGGAAACACAAATTAACAGTAACAGCTTAATCTTAAATCTTCCTACACCTTAACACATCGTTACAATTCCACGTATTTGCCCTTTCGAGTTCTCATTTATTCTATTAAAAAGTTTCTTTAAAATTCTGATCACTGAATTAATTGATTATACATAATCTATAAAATTTAATTTTTTTTTTTTTGTAACCATCAAAAAACACGATGTCTATGTTAAAATACCGTTAGGCAAAAAACAGTTTCTGCGACCATTATCATCGTTATCATGCGAACATAGTCTCATGGTAATATACCTCTCGCATTTGCATAAAAAGGCATTTTTAATATTTATCTAATATTATAAATATTTATGATGAATTTCTTCTTTTTGCAGTAATCTGCTTCAGAAAACCTTACGTTGCTTATTTATCAAAAATTCCTGATTTAAAGACGTGGTACTCCGTTACGAATATTCTTCGTTCACTCGACGAAATCCTTACACTTTCAAAATTATAAATCAGAGAATAAAAATATTTCATCTGTCGGAGATGAAAGAACACCGGAGCCTTTGGAACTTTGGATAACCCCGCAACATTGTAACCTAGAGTCTACTATAGCAGTAATTAAACAATTGTAGTTATTTAATCCGATTGTAATTGTTCGAGATTGGTGATAGTGAGCTCTGGCTCGAGGCGACAGTCTGTCGCCCAACGTAGCCGCGGCCAAGGGATGAACGCTTTGTTTAACAAAGATATGGAGTAATCCTATAGCTCAAAAGCTTAAAATCCTATAGCTTAAAAGAAATATTCGTGGCGGCACGTGACAGTAAATATTCCAACGGTTTTTGTCCCGTGGCTCGCCACGCGCAGACCCTATTCCTGGAGTAAGATAATTGCCAGATGTCGATGCGTCTCCACAGTACATGTTCAGCTAGCTCGAGGGCTCGTTATAAATCTTAAGATTTAGTGAAATAAAGTCCATCAAACAGACAAACAATCTTTGTCCCCACTACGGGAAAATAGGGGAGACCAATTTTTCAACGAGCGGCGTTTCCCACTAGCAACTTCCCCTCGAAAACAGCCAGCATCTTTTTCTAACCACCGGTATAGAGATTGACCAATTAGCGGCAACGACAATTTCCCTTACTTTCTGAACGGAGGCTTTTCTCGACGAATCCGATCTCGTGTCCTTAGACACGCCCCAATATAGTTTTCCTCCGTGGTATCATCGGGACGGGAAAGTCATTCTCGCTCGCGATCTCATCGACTAAAGAGTAACATCTTCGCGATCAGTGGTTATTTCACGTTTTAACCAGACTTAGACTTTGTGAGTACGTCCTTTTGTCATCCCGTTGGCCGCGGCTACGTTGGGCGACAGACTGTCGCCTCGAGCCAGAGATCACTATCACCTATCTCGAACAATTACAATCGGATTGAATAACTACAATTGTTTAATTACTGTTTTAGTAGACTCTAGGTTACAATGTTGCGGGGTTATCCAAAGTTCCAAAGGCTCCGGTGTTCTTTTATCTCCGACAGGTGTTCTTTCATCTCCGACACATCGATTTCCAATCTGTCTTGAATAGATCGATAAAATCGCGAAGGTGAATATTTTTATGGCCCACGAATATAATTCCAATCGAATTGCCATGAATATTTGATCCGTCAATCGCGTGAAGGTACTTGTAACTCACGCTGGGATGATCCGCGTGAGCGAATTCATCATCACGCGAGATTCCCTCGCAACGCGTTTTCATGTAACGCTATATCCATCGCGTAAACGTGGCCACGTGAACAGGGGAAGGCGGCGAGTGTACGTTAAATATTATGCCGTAGTTGGGTTGGTTAATTGGTCAGAGCAAGCCAGTTAGTTTCATTACGTTATCTCCATCTTCGTGGGTTTCGCACAATGGAGGCCTCTTCCAGTATCGGGGCCACTAGGCCTGCGTGCATTCTAGAGCCTCTTTATCCGAACGAGACCGATTCCTCGATCGAATTCTATCGTTCTCCATAGTTTCCTGCTTTCTTTTTCGTATTTTTCATATTTCGATGAGACATGGATTTTAGTAAATGATTTTTTTGACGTATTAGTATGGCGTATTACGTAAATAATTTGGAATTTCTTATGTAAACTATAACTGATGCATAAACACGTTGCGTAAACTTGGCTTAATTACTGGTTTGTGATAATTTATATGTTCTAATTTTACCGATGAAAATTATATCATCCAGAAAATATGACATTCAAACGCTGATTTCAATGACTGCATCTTCCGAGATGACAGACAACCGTCTGTGTAACTTAAGAACATTTTTTTAGATATAGCGCGAGTTTGAGCTAATTCTGACTGCGAACTGAAGCAATTAGTTATACATATCGTAGCAAATATTTATTGTTTAATATCCACTATTACACTACACACTGTACGATGCGAACAATCGGATGAATTTCCTACTCAATAGCAGTATTGTTTAATCTTAAAGCTGATACAAACGTATTACACATATCGCTGACGTAGTCGACTGCATATGTGCATAGATGAAGTATTATGACAGAATTACCGATACGTATTATGCGAGGATAGGGAACACCATTGGAAATGTCATTGCATGTTAAGAATAACATTATATTGCGACAAAGAAAAGGCATCTATAAGAAATGAGCAGAATTACACAAGCAAAAGCTACATAAATCTCAGATGTATCAAATAAATTCCTTAAAACATGTACGATGAATATATTACGAACACTCTTAAAAAAAGTTCTTTTCAATAAGCTTAAACGCATAATTTTTCGATTCTATTTCCCAGTCCCTCTCATATAACCTCTTTTCCAACATACAACTAAACTACTCAATCTTCCATTTCCTAGCCCGACTTGTAAACTGTTTCCCAGCTTCTCTGCAAGCCTCTCTTCCATCGTATAACCCTCTTCAGTCCTCTTTTTCGATCAGACTTTACTCGAATACAAAAATGCTTATCGTGACAACACATCGTTATACTATTCGCGTGAGAATCAAATTTGATCAAGGATATTTATGTAAATTTACACCTTCGTGTATCAAAGACATTATTTAGATGAGAGAAAAAAAGAAAAAATATGTCAAAAGGCAAAGTTTATACTTTAATGAATGATCAACGAAATAGATTGTAAGCAGAAATTTGTTTATTTACCAAATATTCTGGAACATTATAAAGAATACATTTTTGTATATTAGGAGCGTCTTACGGATTTTCTCGTTTCTAAATTTCCTATAGATGGATAAAACTCCACACTAATGTTCTATCTATGCACATTAATGTCTCAATGAAAATTAATATTTTTACATTGGGTAGGTATTAGGAGAGTATTAATTAAAGAAATGTTGAGATTAACAAGAATAAATTGTGCAAAAGATCGCTATGAAGAACGACATCTTTTTATGTAGCACCGAATCCATCGAAAAATAGAATATTTTTATGATGCAGTAATGATTTTTATTCAAAGCTTCTCTAGTTTCTCAAAAATGCATAGAATGTACGTTGCATAACCATCTATCAACCACGCGTAATAAGTATATGGTAGATAGTAGCAACGACAATATGGAACAAGTTTACTATAGAAAATTAGATCTCCTCGTAGAGGATCGTGCGTTTTAAAAATCACAATGCTTTCGACATTCGTTGAATGTTCTCATCGAAAGCCTTTTCAACTGCCCGCGAACGTTTAAAAATCCACACAATCTAATAATCGACTCGAGTCAGCGAATAACGAAGATCATAACTTTATCTTGCATTTTTCGATCGAAAAAAGAAAAGAAGCAAAGAAGGTGAACGTAACGAAAAAGAATAAAGAGGATAAGAAGCGCGTGCACGAGAATTACGCGAGCTTCGAAAGATCGTGGAGGGCATCGTTAATGACCCACTCTAAGTGGCGAAGAATTACACGCTGGCACGCTCTCCACGTACCCTGATCGAATGCAGGGCCTCTAAAATGCTGAACTACGTCCGCAAGTTTTGTTATCGTTGCCAGAGCGAGGTGACAGAGCTTTAGTGCAAGGTTAGTCGGCGATGAGTGAAGTGGCAATCCTCTGCACGGCTATTATTCTTCGGTAGCGGCTAGGACCAGAAAGGATTTCGTTCGAATTCCTGTCGTGAGTACATTGCTTCATCGGATGGAATATTTCTAAAAACCGACGTTCCTACGCGTCGATTTCGGTTCCTTTCTCTCTGATGTCTCTGCATCATTTACGCACGTAGCGAGTCTTCTGGATTTACAGTTTGTCCAAACTATTTCTCATTAAGAATCTCTAAAAAAGTGAATATGATATGGTGTCTTTCTCTCAAGACTATCGGTTTTCTTTATCCTCGATCGAGTCGTTAAAAGTTTGTCTTAGATATTTTATGCAAAGATTGTCAAGAGAAATGTTATCACATTTACTTGTAGGATTTTAGTATTCGAATTATGAAGGTTTAATATGTGTAAAAATATATGTACACATTTTAAAAACCTGTTAAGCTATAGCTACATCGAATTACTCCTAGTAATTTTTGTTTTGAAACGATAAATTTGTCAGTGGTAATTTTCTTCAGTTCGATAGAATTCTGATGTAAAAGTTTTCTAACAGAACACAAAGTCCTGAACTGACTTTCTCTTAAATTCTTGAATTTTATTACAAATGTTTGATCAATAGCGTAAATAATTATGATTGAAGCGATATAACGAAAACCGTAACAATTTTGCCAATTGTAATGTACAAACGAAAAATCGGTCTGTGTCATTTTAACAGATTTAGCAATCTTAGTGTTGAGAGGGTGGTTTTTCATTTCTTTGTTTTAGCGGGGTAAATATAAGAGAACTGTAAGTCGTTAGCTTAGTGGAAGCGCGTTTCGCAGAAATAATTAATGCATCTTTTATTCCATTGTATCAAACTGTGATTAATCGCGACGAACGTGCAATTAAGATGTGTACCGGAGAAAAATCTGCTGCATTTAGTTGCGTGAATTCGAGTTAACCCGAGGCAGTGGAGAAATAATCTTATCGATAAATAACACGTAATTTTGTCGTATATTTCATGCCAGGAAACCTTGTCGACTGAAAAATTGTGATTTTCGTAAGTGATAATAAATTTACCAAACAATTTGTTTGTTCCTGATTAGAAAACCGATCGACTTTAAATTCTGAGAGAACGTGTTTCACAAATGATGAAGAATTTTCGAAACAATAGTGGCAAAATCTTTAATTTGATCTCTCAATAAAAAAAATCTGTACTCTCATTATGTTCTTAACTTCGATCGGTTCACACGAATTTAATCTAACAAGTCGTTACTTGGTACTGAAATAAACCAAATTTAACATGCAATCATATGATACAATATTTTAATTATTAATTTTTCATAGAGAGTTTTTCAACGTTTCTTAAGTTGAAAACCTAAAGGAACGGTGAAGAGATATCTTCAGTCCTATGTAATTCAAATAAAACACTACAAAATACATTGTTATGGACGCTTGGAAAATTCAAAACAAAGTCCTCCGCGTGAATAGAGATATAGCACACATAGGATTAATCTTTCAATAATTTTCTAATAATATTTACGTATATTCAAAAATATTTCTAACAAATATAATATTAGTAAAATTGTCTACAATTCCAAGAATACATATTTCGCTGAAGATGGTCTCGCGTGAAAGAATTACCTGAATTTAAGTACAAAACAGAAACGAAACAAAAATCCGCGACGGATCAAGTCTATTGTCCCAGCGAATGGAACTTGAAATCGAATTTGGATTGTTCGCCACGGACACGATTTCCAGGTAAATCGATACATTCTAAAAAGCAAGGAAGCCCGTGGGACGGGACAACAAAAATAAATTGAGAAGATTAATTGCAATTACCACATAGGTCGGGTTACACCATTGTTTGACCGACGTCCCTCCTGAACTTCGAAACTGGGTTGCATAATGCGGTCGAGGCACGAGCTTAACCCTGCATTGGGCTAAAATTTCATACATGCTCGTCAAAGAAAGCCTAGACGATGATAATTACCACTTTCAACTATGAAAATTATCACGGAAACTTAGAATTGCACAGCATTTCTGTCCATCTATTAACACGACGTAACATTTCTTCTTCTAGAAAGAAATTCAGAAGAAAAGATGATTGTGTCTAAAAAAAAAAAAAAAAAAATGAAAAATGAAAAACACGAGATTCAGGTTTACGATCATAGAGAGTTTTCACCGTAACGTTGCGTTTACACAATTTTTATGTATTATTTTGCTACTTGGTTCTTAATAAGTTAATCGATGCCGTGACCAAGGGCACTCGAGAAGCAGAGTCGCGAGAATTCGAGACGTAGAGACCGTGCCAGTCAACGAATTTCTCGAGAGAAAAGTTTATTCGCTCGAGAGGAGATAAACTCTTAAACAACATGTAATTTCTTTTCTCTTGTATTTTCCCAGCGTTTCGTTTACTTTCTCTCCCCTTTGATAAAAAGTTACGATAGTTGACATGGTTCAGCATTTTGAAACATCTGATTTTTAATTGACAAGTTTCTCGATCGAAGAATATTAAATGGAGAACCTTTTAATTGAAAAGACGTTGGGTTTTTAAAATCACTGAGGAGCTTGTTTCAACTTCTGAAACTTTTCAGTCGGGATAGATTTTTGGAAAGTAATTTTAATTGATACGCTTGTACTTCGCTTAGTATACTACACCACCTGGAATATTTTCAATTGGATATTTTATTGCAAAAATTTATTAATATTGAGAAAACTTTATTCTGCAACTGCATTCTCTTATACAAATATTTCTTCTTCATTTGCTACCCACCTCATTCTATAAATATTTCTCCACGATAATTTTGTAGCTCACTCTCTCTTATAAATTTGTTCCAATAATTAATATACGCGGGCAGTAGTCAAACGAAATCCATCTGATTATTTTACAAATTTCCATTTAATATTAAGGGGACAAATATTTAATTTGTTATTTTCACGATTTATGCTAAGGATCGCGCTACATCAAAACTTTCAGTTCGTAATGTACGTCAATTTTAATGTCATCTGAAGGTTGGAATTATTCTGTATTCCTATCTCATTTAAAATTTAAACTCCACTCTGTAGCATTAATTTGCAGCCGAGACAGCGAATGTATGTAGTAGTCATCTTATCCGTATGCTACAGCGTTCAACGAATTTGCAACTCGTTAATCTAAGCGACACACAACAAGTATTTTGTTTTAGCAGCATTGCCATTCGTTTCAACTTCATCTGAGCGAATGGAAAATCCACGTTCGATCAAAGGAAATATGGTGCGCGAGTTATTCAATTAATTGTCGTATTTATTGATAGTTTAATTAGTTTGCACATTTTCTTTATTTTCACCACAAATTCTGACCAGTTACAGCCTCCTGTTCTAATGTATTTGAAAAAATTAGTGGTTTTATATACAATTTATATACAATGATAAAATGAGAATATTTTAACGTTAATCGAACAAGCTTTCCTTTTAATCAGTAAAAATTATATCCTCGCGAAAAGTTATGACCATCGATATATTCTACCAATTCACGATATATTACGAGTCGTTAACGAATTAAAGAGCTCGTTTTCAAACATAGATCGTACAAAAATTGTTCATCAACCGAATTTGACGAATCACCAGGCAATTTCTTTTAATTGAAAAAAAGAAACGCGAGGTCTTTTAATCCACCGAGAAGATTATTCGTACAGTTGTAAAATGTCGAATAGATAAAGATTGTACGTGTCTTGTCTTAAACTCTCATTAGCGTAGGTTGATTCGTGCAGTAAAAAAAAAAAGGAGGGGAAAATAACTTTGCTAAATTCAACCAGGCAGCTTTCGTCGTATTAAAAGGTTTAGGGTTGTTTTATAATTATGAGCCGAGGTTTGCGACAACGCGACGCAGTTTACAATAGTTCGTCGCAGTTGACAATACTTCAGCAACGCGTAGAATAACAGACGATGAAGAATAGTGATGCAAAAAAACGAATGATATATTATAACGCATGTCGTCATTGATCTGGAAACTCATTAAACGATAGGATTACGGCCATATTCGCGGATTGTATCCGCGACGGATATAAAACGACAAATTCCGTGGATAGGTTCGTTGTAACAACGTCGACCACTTGGACACAATACTCCTTGATTATCCGTGTGATTTTATTCGCGGGCGTGGAATTTCCACGAAAATTCGAAACTGTATGCCACGGTTTCGTAAACCGGTGTTCCATCGCGAAAGTGCTGGATGAAACTGAGTATACAACGTTCAATTCGCGCAATTCTCTTCAATTGACATCATTTCGCCCTATGTTGCATGACGTTTACGTCATGTTTCGAAGAATTTGACATAGGACGGCGCGAACACCATAAATCTGTTAAGGAAATTCGAGGATTTGGGAATACAAATTATTTACTATATTTCCATATAATAGTTATACACCTATATTCCTCTCTAAGGACGTCTTGCACGCACGCTGGTTGCCAACCGACTAGCCTAGATTCTTCTAACATCTGGCAACAGTCTTTTGTCTCCACTGAGTCCTTGACGCCCTCTAACCCTTACACACACACTCTCATGTACAGTGTAAATGTATCACTTCCCTAACACGCCTCCTTACATTTATACTGTACACTTAATTTTATTTACATACTTGTCGAATTAACAAAATATTTGACATTTATCGCTTTCTTTACATTTCTCTTATTTTACATTCATCCATGACCTAAACCTTTCAAATTTCTCTCTACACAGTGCCTTCGTAAAAATATCCGCAGTGTTTTCTTCTGTACTTACTTTTATTATGTTTATCTTATTTTCCTTTACGTACTCGTGAACGTAGTGGTAATGAACTTCGATGTGTTTAGAATTTTTTGTAAAAGTTCCGTATTTTGCTATACTCATTACTCCAGAGTTATCCTCATAGATTTTTACAGGGTTATCGTCTACATTTACATCGAAGATTTTCATTAGTTCTCTGATAGTCATTACTTCGCTCACCGCTTCCGATAGAGCTACATACTCTGCATACGTCGAGGCTTTTGTCACACACCTTTGTTTTTTAGACTTCCATCCAATTACATTTCCATACAATCTAATTACATACCCAGAAGTCGATTTCCTATCTATATGATCTCCTGCCCAATCAGCGTCCACAAAACAATCTATCGTTTCGCACTTTTCATTTCTTTTATAATGTAGCCCTAAATCTCTAGTCCGGTACAAATATTTCAATATTCGCAAGGCATATTTAAAATGTGTCTCGTTACAACAATCTTGAAATCTACTCAGATAATTCACACTATAACTTATATCGGGTCTGGTATTTACACTAATATACAGCAATGCGCCAATTAAATTCTTGTATCCAATGTCCTCTCTATTTATCTCAGCTTTTTCAATTTTTAAGTTGGTCTCCATAGGTGTACAGTACAATTTGCTGTTATGTAATTTATATTTGTTTGCTAATGATTCTATGTATTTCTTTTGGCTTAATCTCATTTCATTTTTTTAAATAATCATACTCTATATTTATTCCAAGATATTCTTTTACTTCACCTAAATCTTTCATTTCAAATCTATCAGTTAATAATTTTTTTTTACACTTTGTATCTTCCCTTTGTTTTTACTACAAATCAACAAATCGTCTACGTATATTAACAAATAAACAACATTTTCTCCCTCTCCATAAGTATATAGGCACAGCTCTATATTGTTCTTTTTAAAACCTAATCTCGTCACATACTTATCAAAACACTCATACCAGTCCCTCGGACTTTCTTTTAACCCATAAAGCGCTTTCGATAATTTACAAACTCTATTCGTTCCGTCCGCATATCCCTTTGGTTGATTTACATATACCTCCGAGGTTACTTCACCATTTAAAAAGGCAGTTTCTACATCCATTTGCTCAATTATTAATCCATTTTGACAACAATATGATAGCAATATCTTAAAGGTCTGATTACTCGCCACTGGAGAATATATGTCATCGGCTACGTTTCTTTGTTGAAATCCCCTTACCACTAATCTAGCCTTATACCTGTCCTCTGATTTTTTCGTGTAAACCCATTTTACATCTAATACTTCTTTGCCTTTTACCCTTTCTACCAATTTCCAAGTTTTATTCTTATAGAGACATTCTATTTCCTTATCCATAGCCTGTTTCCAAACTTCATTATTTTCGCAACAAATCGCCTCCTCAAATGTACGAGGGATATCTACTTTACAATAATTTGCATGAATCTCGCAAATATTTTCCTTTTCTGGATACCTTACTGGAGTTTTCTTAATACGTGTAGATCTCCTAGGAGTGTTTGAGCTTTCAATACTACTATTATTTTCATCTTTCCTACCTTCTAACTCTTCCTTATCCATACCATCCAATGAATAGTTATCTTCGCTATCATTTCTATCTGCCTCTAATGAATTTTCCTCAAAACCGATACATTTAGTGTCTGTCTCAATGACCTCTACATGTCTAGCTATTGTTATTTTCCCACCTAATAAGACTCTGTATCCTACTTCACTATATCCTAATAGAATTCCCATATCTGCCTTCTTGTCCCATTTGGAAACTCTTTTTTGTTCTGGCCTTCTTACAAAAACTTTACTACCATATAGATGTAGATTTTTAACATTTGGTTTTTTCCCGAAGAATATTTCAAAAGGTGTCTTTCTTTCTATAGTATTCGCTAATATTCGATTTTTCAAGTATGCCGCTGTACAAACTATTTCCGGCCAGTACCTTTTATGTACTTTCGCTTCCGCTAACAAGCAACGCGCCATGTCCATCACTGTTCTATTATACCTTTCCGCTGTCCCGTTTAATTCATGTACGTATGTTGGGCAATTATTTATTCTTATACCTTTATCCCTAGCAAATTTATAAATTCGATTATTTAAATATTCTTTACCATTATCGCATCTTAATATTTTTAACCTCTTGCCCGTTAAATTTTCGGCTTCATTTACGAACTGTACGAAAGAATCAAAGACCTCATCTTTTGATTTTATACAATAGATCCTAGCTATTTTACTATAATCATCGATAAATGAAATGAAATATTTTTCTCCATTGAATCCGGTGGTCTTAAAGGGACCACATACGTCCGTATGAATAATTTCCATTATTTCCCTAGCCTTAGTTCGATTATTTTTGAAAGGTAAGTTATGCATTTTGCTTTCTATACACACCCTACATTTCAAAAGTTCCTTTTCAAATTCATTCGGTATGCCAGTCACTAGCTGCTCTTTACCCAAAATCTCTAAATATTTAAAATTTACGTGTCCTAGCATCCTATGCCATCTTTCCTTTTTACTCATACCACTACGTTCGGCGCTGTTTACTAAGTGCTTCTTCCCTTTCAATATACTTTTTATTCTATATGTCCCATTTTCTTTGAACGCTACAGCTGTAAGTTTATTATCCTCATCTATTATTTTCGCAATATTTCCTTTGGAAATAACCGTATTCTTATTGTCTGTTAGTTTACCTAAACTAATCAAATTTGCGGACATTTCTTTCGCGTAAAATACTTTCCTCATATTTATTTCATTTTGTTTTCCGAATGCTTCAAAATAACTTATAACATTCCCAACTTTTGTCGCTTTTATCGGTCTATTATCGCCTAAATATATATTTACCGGTTCTTTTAGGTCGATAGATTTATCGAAATAATTTATATCATTAATTATGTGATCAGTACAACCGCTATCTAATAGCCACACTATTTCGTTCTTACTTATCTCATTCGCCTCACTGCTGTTTGCTGCGTGCGCCGTTGCTATCCATATGCCTGCTCTTGAGTTTCCATGCTCGCCCGTGCCGGTTGTTGATTGACGATGAAAGTTTCCACGTCCTCTGCTCGTATTGCCTTTGTTCCCTCTTCCTCTGTTTCGACCACGTGTTGGCCCATGCCAATAGCCGTTACTGCTTTCCGCTTGGACGCCATTTTGACACTCTCTCGCAAAGTGTCCTAATCTTCCACATCTGAAGCATCCTTCCTTTTTTGCAGAAAAGGCGTTGGTTTGCCTTTCTCCTCGATTGGATTTATTTTTCTTCTCTGCTACCTCTATTTTATTTTTTACATACGCTACCGTTTGATCCTCTTCTTTCAATGCGTCTATTATGTCCGCTATGTAGCTGTATTCTTCGGGTAACGTATTCAGCATGTAATTCAGCTTTTCCCTCTCACTTACTTGTGCGCCCGCACTTTTTAATTCATTGATTAATTTTTCGAAATCGTTAAAGAATGATGCTGAATCACTGTAGTTCTCCAGTCTTATGTTTTCCAATCTCCTTCTGCATACGATCTGCAGTGCCGTCGACTCTTTCAAGTACATTTCATCGAACCTTTTTATTATATCATACGCCGTTTTTCCTTCCCTAACATACTCCAATTGTCTGTTCGATATTGCACTATAAATTATATTAATCGCCTTCAAATCCTTTTTGTCCCAGTCTTCATCGTCTCTTTCGTTCTTCATTCTAGTTGTAACAACCTCGCATTCCTTATATTTGAGAAACATCGTGATTCTTTGCTTCCACATTCCATAATCCTCACCATCGAATATAGGTACCATGATTTCCGATCTCTCCATTTTAATTGATTCTTCTTTTTTTCTTTTCTTACTCAAGCGTTCCTACGTGCTCGAAGTATATTTTTTTTCTGAAAGTTTTTTTTTTCTTTACTGAAAACTCACTCGCAAGATCGTAATCACGCACTAAATATCTTGCAAAACTAGTAACCACGCTCTGCTACCATGTTAAGGAAATTCGAGGATTTGGGAATACAAATTATTTACTATATTTCCATATAATAGTTATACACCTATATTCCTCTCTAAGGACGTCTTGCACGCACGCTGGTTGCCAACCGACTAGCCTAGATTCTTCTAACATCTGGCAACAGTCTTTTGTCTCCACTGAGTCCTTGACGCCCTCTAACCCTTACACACACACTCTCATGTACAGTGTAAATGTATCACTTCCCTAACAAAATCAATTGTTCGACAGGCGATCGATCGATTTTAAAGTAAGCTTAAACGCCGTTAGATGAACGGCGTCAAGTGAGTTGGCCGTCGTGTCGTCTGCCGGAAATCGAGCTGGCGACACCAGTTTCGCGCTTGTCACGCGCAAGTGTTAGATTGTTTTAAATGGCGTGACGCGGATGACACTTCTGTAATTGTTAAAATTGTTGATTCTTGTCTTTGAGATAACTGGCAAAGAATTGTAAAAGATAGCCTATTGTCAAGAGAAATTTCTCAGGAGTTCGATGGTTCGTTAAGAGGTTCAAGTTGTGCGATTTAGTATTGTTAAACACTGTATTGTGCAACTATTTGCACGTTCATAATGTATATTGATAAATCTAAATGGCGTGACGCGAACTATACTAAATGGCGTAATTGCTAAAATTGTTGGTTTTTGCCTTCGCGATAACTTTGAAAGCTTCCGTGAAAGATAGCGTATCGTCGAGGTCCGAAGTTTTTTCAGAAGTTCGCCGTTTCAGAAGTTTTATTTCAACTCGTATACTTTAGGATTTTTACGCGGCTTTATGCAACTATTTGGACTTTTATAATGTGTATTGATAAATTTAAACGTTGTGACGCGAATGGTATTAAATATTATGATTGTTAAACTTGTTGATTCTTTCCTTTAACATAGCTTTAAAAAGCTTCTATAAAAGCTAGCGTATTGTCAAGGTTCCTCAAAAAATCGGAGTTTTGTTGAAGATTCAAACTGGTTTAGGATTCTAAAACATTGGATATTTCTATTTTGAAACATTTTATAGCCGCGTTTTACGTTTAAGATATACTGAATCTTCATTTATATTACAGACTGTATCATTATGCTGTTATACCTTTAAATTACAAGACCGTATCTTCAAGACTAATTATTAATCATCTTAGAATCTCAGGATTCGATCCTTCGACTTTTAAATTACGTTACGGTATGAAATCATATTACATGGTAATAAATTTTACCAACTTGTTGAAATAGCTTGTACTCTGCGCAAATCAAAATCGTATTATCATTAGATTGATATACAACTAAGTTACTGTATGTCATAGCAACTTTTCAAATCGATCGAAAATCAAAAACGACGCGGTTCGTATCGCGGCAAATAGTATGCCGTGTGTCACAAACATGAAGATCTTGTAGTAGACATTGAAAACTGTGGAAAAATATATATTACGATATTTATATATTATTAATATTATAACATTGCGAAGATATTCGTTGTTGCAATTTAATTACATTAGGGTTGAGTAAATTAAGCTCATTAAATGTCAGTATAAGAAGAGACAAAATTACATTTTAAATTAAGAACATCGATTTCAAAAATCTCTCGATATTTTTTATTTCTTTTTTTTTTCCTCTTAAACATTATAGATCTTTAACTACAGCGCGTTGCAATGTAATATACTCGCGTTTAATAATTTTGCAGAACGATATCCTACGAATATTAAACCTTAATCGTTTCCTAGAATTAACTCAAATAAATCCAGGAAATCCCTCAGAGCCATTGATAATTGTCTTACCTGGTAGTAAGTACTTTAATTACGAAACATTACATTACATCGACGACTGTTAATGCGTTAACTGAATTATCGTTTATAGACTAGTAAATTAAGTCACCCTACATAGAAATACAAAATTAGATTTTACGTTGAAAGCGTTGATTTTGGAATCTGTACTGGTCGATCTTATAATTCTACGCCTGTACGAAATTCTGGCAACACTATATCGGAGAACGGAATGGCATACTCATGGGAATAAGGAAAAATACAGTTTAAATTATTAATATAAGAACTACTTCAAGTAAATTCAGATTTGCTTCTGAATAATCATGGTTTTCCCATGCTGAAAAATGATCGAGCAATATGAATAATAAAGAACCATTTCTTAGAATTAAATGAGTTTCTATATTTCATTTTCCTAATATAAAATTTTACCAAATACCAAAATTAATACACTTGGACCTAATTAACTAGTATGATATAATAAATACAATGTTATACTAAATAAATATATTAATAATTACAATGCTAAGTGTATTTCGAAATTATTTCTTATTCCCTTTAACAAAATCCTTGCACCTATCATGTTTTTGCAACAGCCTGTATATACAAGGTGTCTCGTCTTGATCGAGCCAGGCAAATATCTCTTAAACCGTATATTATTCGAAAGAAGTGTTTCTTCGAAAAATACATAGCTTCGAGATCTCAAGGTGACCTTCGTTTATTCAAATGGATTTCTACATACATTTTTTTCATACGCTATTCGATGGATTTTTTAATTCCCTACAAACCAGTATTAGAGTACTTCAATGGAAAAATGATTAGTTCAAAAGGTATTCCAGCTTCAACCTTGTAAAACTTATCGCATGAAAGACAAGGAAAGATAACACAGCGCACTTACGTTTATATGTTTCTTGTCCTCCCCACGCTCAATTTTAATGAAATTAACAATGAGATATCTTTTAAGCTAAGAATTTTCAGATACAACTACCTTGATACTTTTCCGTAGAGAACTAAAAAGTGCATCGGATGGTGTATGAAAGATAAAACGTATAATTCAATTGGAAGAAACAACGGTTATCTTAGAATCTCGTAAACGCTTCCACTTAGACAAATCCAATTGAACGTCGTAAGATGGGCCAATTGAAACCGTACAATTTTATTGTACGCTCTTTCTCGAATTACGTATAGTTTAGGATATATGTTTGCGTGGAATGATCAAAATGAGACACCATGTACATTAATACATTCCACATTCATTATCGCGAAATTGCGTTTCCCTTTGACTTTTTCAAGTTTCCGGGACGCGACAGCACGTTCCATTCAACCGCAATTCGCGTACTCGCTTACAATTAGTCAGGGTCGCGATATTCGCGAGTTCCACTCGCGCGATTAGTCATAATGGCTATTATTTTATTGTGTAACAGCTTTTTCCCTCGTTGCTTGCCAATCGAATTGCCTGTTACCGAGAGGCACTACTCGATACGCCCGCGTCTTTAAACGTTAAATGCCTTGAATATTAATGTCAGCGACGTCTGATATAGTGCATTTTACCGATGATGAAATCCACTCGATCACTAGGGAAGAACACGGCGTAACGAGGGCGTGTGTACACGAAACGTGGATCATTTGCTCCGCACGATCGATCATGCTAATGTAACGAATATAACAAATCGTTACGATAGCTTCTACTCTTGGAAGAAAGAATAGAAATACCAGCAGACACTGGGAAAATGACAAATGTACAATCATTTCCAAGTAATCTTGAAAACATTGACATTCTTTGTTTAAATAAAGCATGTAGGAGTCAATCTGACAAGCTGAACTGATCGATTTCAATGTTTGAAAAGTTTTTAATTTTACGTATCAAAATACGTAGATAGGGTTCATTTCGCAGAAACGGAACGATTAATTAACCTCGATAGAATTGGTCAGTTTTATTTCTATATCGTAGTTACTTTTTGTTTTATTACGCAAGAATAAAACAGTTATGTTAATCGTTTTGTTACGAAATACGTTAACTCTACGCTGAAATTTTAGAAGATTTTACTCGAGTATAAATAGCCTTTCTATTATGAAGACTTTTGTATGGGAATGTAGATGCCGAAAAATGTCAGCTCGAAAATACAGAAGAAAGATTTATATATAAAATTCAGCATAAACCGGAAACGCCACTTCAAGACGCGTAAATGTACCAATGTATCTTTCATCAAGATAGAAAAAGAGACGTCGAAATTATTAATAGACTAAATTAAGATAAATCTGTTGAATGGTTTAATCGAGACACAATGGAATACACAATAGAATTCTTACAGAAATACATAATAACAGAGTAGTGATACATCAACGGCTGTCATCAATCTCAGGTGTGCGTTATTACGTTGACCCTGGCCACGGATTAGCTAACACCTTGATGGTGACGTTATTAATCGATGTGGTTTTTACTTTCTGAATGATATACAGCATTATGTGACGTTTCCTATTTCAGCAGATTGACTTTAGAAAGAAAGAAACTGTAGAAAGAGAAAGGGAGAAAATGGGGAGTCATAAATTCTCGTATCATTAATAGAAGTCTAAATATCACGTGATAAGTTTTATATTAATTTCACATTTTATATCTCGGAAATATAAATGTCACAAAGTCACACAAAACAAAAATGTTGTCAACGCAGACCCAAAACGTAAAATATTCGGCTTACCTTTTCAATTTAGTTTCCATCAAAGATAGATTACGGATTTTTATGCAAATTCATATCTTTACGAATATAGCTGAAAGGAATGGGACCTCGATGGATAATCATTTTTTCGATAGATATTATAACGAGTACTATAGTTCGAATTTATTCATATATTTTTGCTTATGTTTCGCGTTTAAGTCTCCCATAAGTGCGTAAAAAGTTGCATACTAGTCAAAAATTGAATGGTCACACATTTTGGTCAAACTTGAGTTAAAAGTAAAATATGGTTCTACAGTGTTTGTAAATTATTGCAGATATTGCGATCAAAAGGCGATTTAATGTTAAACACAAGAAGCACATTAGGTGCTCGAAACTTGTGGCACAGCGTAGCTTAAAAACTCCTTTATCTCGACATGCGCTAAATGTGTTTCAGATCTTTACTCTCGGTTTCCATTCGATTAAAAACGTAGAATGAGAAACAAAACTCCAGAGAGTACAAACGTCCCTTCCATAGGATTCCACAGGAATCACCCCCATTCAACATACATAACATCCGTACGTACATCGATAAAAGTCCAGTATTTCTTTCCGATCGGAGAAAGCAAGCCATTCTCATGAGACTTAAAATTCGACATACTAAACTGACACACTCTCATAACTTTATCCTATTTGTAGATGATAATCTTCTTAATCGTAGCAACGTTAATGCATGAAAAGTAAATTAAATTAAGAAATAAATTCGCTCTGCCAAACGAGATGCAGCATGTCTAAATCAGAAGCATTGAAGATCTTCTTTATCTTCTCAAAGATATTAATGTAATATCGTGTTGTAATATGTTTACAAAAAGTGGACAATAGAGATGTTAATCAGACAGAAAAGACGATTGTGGCTTAACTTGAACTATTCATACCAAACGTACAGAAAACAGCGCAATCCACACTCTCTCGGCAACGCAACTCGCAACCTCCGTCTCCGCTCGACTCGCACTCTGCTTCTCGACTCGCACTCTGTTTCTCGACTCGCACTCTGTTTCTCGACTCGCCCTCTCTGGCCGTTGTCCCATTCTATTGCCTTTTTCCTAGGCCCACCGCACACGTGTTCTGCAGACGCTCGTAGCCAGGGTCACGTAGGTCTTTTCCACGAAACTATGCACTTGAAAAGACCGATGACACATTGATGGGCCCGACGGCGCCTCGGCTCTCGCGACACTGTTCATAGTTCGCCCGATATTTCCCAGGCCTTTCGTCCACGATACTACATTAATCTGTATCAGCAATTATGATATCGTAAGCTACCTGCTTAATTCTAACATACGCTGTATCGTAGTATAGATACCGTTGTTTGAGTTTCTAACTTGCCTTATTGCATTCTACGCTTTGCTCTTTGTTACGTATTTTATTAATCGCGGTAGCTACCTAATCCCGGACCATAAAAATCATGAAAACGATAAAGAAATAAATAAATAAGGAAGAACAGAGCATCGACTATTAGTAAAACCTACTCGACGATAGAAGCGCCTTTTCTTCGTTTCGCTGTGCCGCGAAAACGAAAGAAAAACCGCGGCCAACAGAGCGAAGGTAAAGAATCGGAAGCCGGCGGCAGAATTAAGAGGAACGCCGTTGGCTGTTTACAGTGAATACCGGTCGCGATAAATCCAGCCTCCGGTACACTCGAAATTGCTTTTCGAGGGTCGCCTTGAAGCGGATGCAATTAAACAGGATCACTGTACGCTCGTAATAAAATCTCCAAGTTCCAGTGCGCTTCCAGGATGAAAGAATCGGCTGCCTCCGCGGTGCGACGCTATTCCCGGCCGTGCAAAAAGTTCCCTTGAAAGCGCGCACTCCTCGTAACGAGCTTTTGCTAATTTTTTTAATTAATTCAAGATCGAATAGGTATCGATTAGAATCGCGATCCACATTTACGCGTTTCGATGAAACACGAATTATTAACACGAAAACACTTTCGTATTAGGTTTGAATAACATATAACGAGGTTTGAAACGAGCAGAATGTTTAATTGAAAAATTTAACTTACATTTTTACGAAGCGTCAAGACATTGTGAGATATATTTCGAAGGATTATATTTTGCTCAAATGTTTGCATTGATTTGCACAAATTATGCAGCTATATTGTTACAATATGGAACGTATTATAATGAAACGTATATTGTTACAATAATGTAAGGTAAAACCAATCCATAAATTACAGTAATGAAATTTCATATTGAATATGTACGATATTGTAACTATACAAATTAATGAACAGTTTAACAGTTTAATTAATGAACATGATAAACAATTTAATAAATCACAACTGAAGACCTTAGTAAAATAGACGTGTAAGTGCAGTTATTCAAGAAGATGATAAAAACGCTCATACAATTCCAGTTTTAATAGCATGAAAGTATAACTGCACTTACACATTTCAGAAATATTAATTATTCTAGTACTATTGCTCTTTTAATATAACGTTTTTGAACACGTAACATTAAAATCACGAAATCTATCATGATGGATCTGCCACATTATGTTCAGTTATGTTTCCTGTACTTCTCACGGAAATTACTTAACGAAATGAGGTTCGACTACGTCTAAATTTAATCTTAATTCTTTTATTTTTTTTAAATTTGCTAAAAATCTCGTGTTATTTTTAGCTCATTAAAAAGCTCATTAAAAAACTCATTAAAGGTTATCATATTCATATATTTATACAAATTGGTGGGAGGATTTTAATTAACGATAGCCTGCGTCCATCGAGGCAAGTGGAATTAAATTTGATCTTGTAATGAAAGTTTGCCAGTTGCACTCTGTGTTTAAACGGTTCGAAGGTATTTAGTGTTTTTTGTAGAAAATCGAGAGCCGCAATGTTATACAGATTGTGAAGCTGTTCGCAAGAGATACGAAAAGTTATGAAGATGGCTACTCGAAAGTTCCCATTAGCCTACTTAATCCAAGTGCGTCGCCCTCAACGACAACGACACTTATACTCACCAGTCTCCACCAAAATATGCAAACTACCCCTATGAGAGGTATTTTTCTTTTCTTTTGATAAAAACAAAACTGTATAATAAGCGATACAGAACTTTGCAAGTATAATCACATAAAATCAAGCGGCGTTAGGTAAAACTTTGGTAAACTTGTTATGAATATCGTAACTTTGATCTTCAAAATATAGTAAATATACCAAAATATACCATCAACCCTTAACGCATACCAAGATAGGACAAGCGATGTCTTCTTATCAAGAAGGCTATTAACATTCTCAAAAAACTGTACGATCTTTTTAATAGTTCCATCGATTAGCATTAATATATTTTTTTTTTAGAAGAATATTATACAATATCGCGGAACATTTTACTCGAAGGATTTTATTAAAGTAAAAAGTACGTCAAAATAAAATTACGCTCTGACCAGAAATTATTAACAGTCACTGTGTACGCTATCATTTCGTAAAAGCGCGTTATAATTAAATTTTATTAAAAGGATAATACCGTTAAACAGTTTCGAGGCAAATACTAAAAGTATCGGATAAGCGTTTTTTCATCCAGCAAAAATTCAACAAGAACGTACTGTAAAATGGTAAGAAACTTCTAAAATCCTTTAATACGTCAAGAAGTTGGCGTTCGAGTCTAAAGTGGAGATAAAAAAATGCTTGTTTTCACCGAAAAGGCGAAAGCTCAAGAGATCGTTTTAAGCGTCTTAAGAAAATTATAGCCCGTAAGCATGGAACGTTGAAAAAGTAAATTCGAAGAACAGAATATTATTTGGAGATTGTTTTATTGGGCATGCGCATAAAGGAGCGCAACCACCTCTCTATGAACGCTTTCTACATACGAAACGGTTGTGTGCTGAACAAACATCGGACTAATCTCGGTTCACTTCTTCCCTCGCGGCCTGCTTTCACGAATCTCCATCCCTGAAACCATCCGTTCATCCCTCGTGGTCGTGGGTTTTTTGACGCTTCTCTCGTGCGATTGAAAGTAAAGGGAGAGAAAAGAATTAGAGCGATGTTCATCGATTAGGGACGAAGGGTGAGAAAGCATACAACAGTGAAATAGCAAACAGAGAACTTTTTAGGCCTTTAGGCTTTTAATCATTTTTGATAACGTTAGAATCCCAAGGGGAAGTGTAACTGGAAGTCCGCTTTACTGCGGAAGGCAGAATTATGAAATGTAAATAAATAAATAAAGTAACTTTAGAATCTTCAATTTTTAATGATTTAAAAATCTCTGATTTTTAATAATTTTAGGATCTTTAAGAGAAGATTAATCTTAATAATTTTGGAATCTATGGACAATTTTCATAATTTCATTGATCGATTAAAATGATTTTTGATTCCAAAAATTAATGTTTCGCGTGAAATTTATTTTTATCAATATCCATAGTTTTTAACAACAAAACACGAGATTCAGTATAAAATAATTTTTGTACCATCGCGCCGGTGTGAAATTTTAAGCATGGACACTGTGTACCTGGAAAATAAGTCGAATACAGAACGTAAAAACGCGTAAAATAGGTTTGAAGTAGAGAAAATGAGGTTTGTAGAATTGTAATCCTGCTGTACCGAGCAGGATTTTTTATTCAAACGAAGTACTTTGTGGTCGAAAGTTTTACGGATTCTAAAGCGATGAGAGCAACAGGTCCCCTACTAAATGTTTCATATTTTTAACTAATTGTTAAGAATTTCAAACGGATGAGATAACCTCGTTAAAGACCGTAGAGAATTTTAAAGTTTGTCGTTTTGTATATAAAATCTGATTATAGACGGTCTCTACTGATACCATCTTTCGGTTTAAATCTTCTTCTTTGCAAATCAATTAAAAATTCTTTCAAATAAAAACTATTTATACTTATGTAAATTATTATGAATTTATAAATATATTTAAATTTGTTGTGGTCAGACACGAAGGCCTAATGTAAAATAAACTGCCTTGCATAACTTACGTGTAATAACAGCTGGACAAATCTTTAATTCTGTGGTTGACGAGGAAAAAAACAAAAAATGTTTATCACGGAAAACGTATAAATATAAACTCGTTGATTCGATAAACGCAACAACGATGAGCCTTTGCGTCATTCTTATGCCAATACTATTGATCGAACTGAAAGAAGCTTTCAACACGTTGAATGCTAGCTTTACAGGGATTACCCGTGGCGCCATAATGAATTTTTTATTATGCGATAAATGTAACGGTGAAATATTATAGGTCTATATTTCATGTATAAATAAATTTATTTTTATATGTTTTATACTGTATTAATTTCGTCACGCCGTTGTAGTAACGATGGTGATAATGAACAATCGACATTTGTTCAAATTTTTTGATTTTATTTTTACCAATCTTGGCACTCCGGTTACCGGTGACCTCCATGGCGGCACCGACAAGTTGAGTGTCGGTGACCGATGACCCCCGTGGCATGTGACATGCTAAAATGAACGCGGTTCCGATCAGTCCTTGAAAAACTGCGTGATTCTCGTTTACAATAACATCATGACAGAAAAGTAATTTCAGATATAAAATATCTCAAGTTTTACAGTTTAGGTGTTAGATGCTGTGAAAAATTGAAATAGAATAAAATTGTCTAAAATATAATAACATAAGTCCAAACGAAACGTTTATGAGTCATTCGCGATTCGATGACGTTAACTAAGCATTACATGCTATTTCCAATGAAATTAAGACAAAGTACTGTATAATTAATTTTATCGTAAACTATGTATCCCATGAAACAATGGAATGAACTGTGAAACGCGAAAACTGGAAAATTTCAATCTTCTCCTTCCATCGTTTTTGAAAGCAGGAAAATCGTAATTCAGAATGGAAACATTGTAAACACGATATTCTGTTCATAGAATTATCAATTCGAGTAGGTACATGATTTATTGTAACGTAAAACCGGACACTAACGATGATCGAGCATAATTCCCTTTCGCATAATTACTCGAGTTCTCTAATAAACGTTCACTAAATCAACCAAGGTTGCTCGTTCGATTGAAACGAAAAACCATTCGAATAAATAGTCTGAACGTTTAAAAAGCGGATCGAGAGGCAAGTTATATCAAGGTTTCCACGAAAAGAACCTACAAACGCCGCTAATAATCGCTGAGAACGAATCACCAACCAAAGCTAACGCGTTTGCCGATCGTGTTACGATAATGACGCGCTACGTCAAACCATTTCGATCTTAGATTTAAGCGAAGTTTTTTCTTCCTAATCTTATATTCATCTATCGGTATATTGATTCTGGATAATGGAAAAAGTCACGGAACTGCGACCGATAGAAACTTGTTAACACGTTGCGAGAATTCTTTTTGTTCTTTCGTCTTATTAGAAGTGGATCAGCGAGTATTGATCGATGAAATAAAGTAATAGATGCAGATGGAGTTTCACTGAAAGATCGTATAACACTGTCGTCTAGTTGATACTTCCATGGACCCAGTTTCGATGGATATACTTTGACGTAAAACGCGACTCATTACTTCCATCGAACCACGTTTACCGTATCGTGCAACTATTTCCCTGGAACTGTTCCATTTATCGCCGGTACTCGTTAAGGAAACACTTCCTGTCCTTGGCTAACCCGGTCGTAGAATGCATCCTGAATGCTCCGTGATATTTTCAGAAATTCTAGGGAATTTGAGGTCACTTGTAATCGTTGTTCGTGACGTTACACGTCTAATACGTGATTCTTGTTTAGACACGGATTGATATAATGCAGCGATTTTCAATTTTTGTTCAACCTACCGCGCGTCTAAACTAATTATCCAGCAAAATTTTGCTAAAATTCTATTGAAATTCTGGTACGTTAAAAAATATATTATATTTGATTTGACATATGCCATATGCTGTATAGCTATCGTTATGTTTATTTTCTTGAACGCGTTCAATTTTTATATATTTTGCTTTAAAAGATAGATTGAGATGTACGAGGTAATGTTTATTCTTTGTAATGTGTTATTTTGTATTGGCACTGTTGGAGGAAAACACTCCACTCTTCCAGGAAAATTCTACGTCTGCTCTACTGTTTAGTTTTCCTGATTTTCGAACCTATTAAGCATTATCTATTACTAAATTAATTTGAAGGGCCTTCCAGACCAATAGCCTTTTCTGGAATATGCCTTGTGTAGATGATGCAGCGAGATGTAAACAAACTGGATTTTTGGAATTATAAATACCATAGGCCCATGGCTTCGGGGCTCTATTGTAATGTCACGCTGCCAGCGTGCAGATCTGGATTAGCATACACTGAACTTATACCGTTATACTCGAATATATTTCTGTTACACATTAACAGAATACAGATAACCCCAACAGGTACAATTTTTCTCCAACGATGTTATTCAAATGGTTCATGTTGTTGACAATTTTTTAATCCGTGAAATTCCTGTTTTAACCATTTTAAAAGATTCAATTTATTTTACCTAGTTGGTCACCGATAACCACCGTGGCAACTAACGTGTCAACGGCGTGAAAAATTAAATTAAAGCAGAATCGTGAAAACACTGTAAATTCCCACCGATAAAAATTCAAAAATAAATGTACCAAACAAATATCGGTCTTTTAAAATCAACGTCTAAAATACATGTACAAATCTCAAAAAGTAGTTTCCACGATTTTCTCCAGGAACTAATAGAACAGCATCACTACTTCCCTTCCAAAATCCAATCGATTCGAAACTCGTCAACTTTCAAAATCCACCTTAGATTCCCATGGAAAACAAACGCAAAAAAAAAATCATTTGTTTGAAGCAATTCAGCAAGGTTAGCCCGCGAAGGGAAACTCAAGATAAAGTGTTTCTCCCTAGTGGGAAGTGTGACGACGGGCCTCCGGCCGCGTTAACGATGACACGTTCACATTTCCGGCACGCAACGTTTGCCTCTCACCTAATTACAACACTTCATCGTTCATCTTTGTTGATGTCTCCAGAAAAAGTTTTAATCGATTAATATTATTGTTATTATTGTTGTTGTTATTATTATTGTTGTTATTATTATTGTTGTTGTTATTATTATTATTGTTGTCGTTGTTGTTGTCGTCGTCGTTGTTGTTGTTGTTGTTGTTGTTGTTGTCGTCGTCGTCGTTGTTATTATTATTATCGTTGTCGTTGTTGTTGTCGTTGTTGTCGTTGTTGTCGTTGTTGTCGTTGTTGTCGTTGTTGTCGTTGTTGCCGTTGTTGCCGTTGTTGCCGTTGTTACTAGTATTGATATAATTTTGTAACGTCTCATGGAGAATCTCTTCGAGTGCCATGAAACATTACAGACGTTGCACAGGACCCGAGCCTAAGATTTGTAGCCTTGATAACCGGCCTCATGAATTATTGATGAGACATTTGAATTCATTTGAATGGCACGGCACGAAATCGCGAAGAAATCTCCGAGTATCGACGAGAGGATATCATCGCCTGACCTATCGTCATCCTCGTGCAATTCGTGAACCTGCATCTCATTTTTCTCTGCTTCTTTATGCCAGTTAATGCCACTAAAACTGCCGCGTAATCGATTCTCTGCTAATTTTGGGGAAGAGTTTGCTTTTTCTTTGACTTTGGTCTTCGCTGAACTTGTTAGCGAATCTGTTTCGCTTTTAGTGGGCGTAAGAAATAATTTAAGTATGGAATTATTTGAATAATCCTTCAGTTGGGTATTATTTTAATAATTTTTCAAATAAGATTATTTTAATGATTTTTTCAAGGGTTGGAATAATTTCAATATTTTCGCAAAAGACATTTTTCTATTTTAAGATCGTTGAACGTTATATAGAATATTTTATACGATCGCTGGCGATTCCTGAACTTGCACGCTATTTCCTTCTTCTTCTTCTTTCTCTCGCGGGTTACATCATTGGAACTTTCGTGAGATCGATTCCTCGCTATATGTTGACTCGTGTGTAACTTTTTCTTTATTCTTTCTAAACTTCGTTATTGAATCTTTTCCTGTCTTAATGAATATAAGAAGGAAGTTAAGTAATGTCAATAGAATTCTTGTATGAGAGATACCAATACATCCTGTTATTAGACTTTCATTATTTAGAAGAATGAAAAAAGAAAAAAATAATGTTAACTCAGAATAAAGATATATCGATGTCTCAAGTCGTGTCATGTGCGATGATTCGAGAAATGAACAAATGTTATATAAATTACTTGAGCTAAGGAGGGCTGTATAATTCCAAAGATATTAAAAATCGTAATTTTCCTCAAACCGCCCTGCAATTATTATTTCACTTAAAAGCTAATTAAATTATACACGATAGTTATTACTAATACACGCGATCGCTCATGGTAATTATATCTTTCAAGTTACGACGAGATAAAAAATTGCTTCAACCTGATAAACTCTATTTAACCAATCGCAAGTTGATTAAAATATTTCCGCCAGGACTTGTTTACAATATCGATTGCAATAATTCCCCATGATCATGAAAAGGAAAAATCGCGTCTCTGTCTCTCCTCCTGTTCCACGTGCGCGATCGTTTTCTTCACGACGTACCTGGAAAAAATCGTCGATACTACAAATAACTGATTTGTTTACTCTTTCGTGTAATATCAATCCATGAGCCAGCTGAGCGTGTCCAACTCGATATTTCCAAGGATACCTGGCTGAAAACGCATAGCAGTAGGGAATAAATGGAATTACAGTTATCGAAAATCGTAGAAAACAAGCCCGAAGAGCTATCTGACGTCCATCGGTGGAATCCACCGAGGAACGGTCGACAAACTTCGGAAATGTGGTCAGTCGAAGCTTGCTTGATCAACAATAAGGGACAGGGCATGTCCTGAAAATTGATCATGGACGAAGGGGAAATAATTAATGTACAATATATCCAGTCCATATACAATGTATTAAAATTACATACGTCATGATTAACGTCTAACTGTTGAAAATGTGATGGCAATATGGGGGAATATTTTTCGTAATTGACAGAAAAGCTTTAACCATTTAATCATCGTTTATATAGATTTCATAAAAAATTCAAATGTTCTATAATTAAGTAAATAAATTGCGATTAATTCACGTTTAACATGATATCAACGTACATTTCGATCGAATAAAAACAAACTTAATTTTACTAGCTAAAAATGTGCTTAAGGTAAAGTTAGTCCTACTAAAAGTTAGTCACAGATTAAGATCATCGAATTTTATTGCATTCTAAATCACCTTATTTTGACGATTCGATATGCGTACGAAGAAACATGAATATAAACATACATACAAAGAGACATATGCTTATGTGCATGCATGTATGTACGTGTAAGTACCGTACATGTATGCACGTGTACCGTTCAACGGTACAGTCACCTGTTTTTATGCCGCAGATACAAGTAATTAACACCGTATGAGTTGTTATTCGCCTTCAAGACAGATTAATTACAATGCAACTTGTTCAGAACAATTTGAAGCAGTTATAGAATGTTGACATTTCGACCACACATGCACGCTGCTGTACAAGGAATTGCTTCATACGCGAGGAATTGCACTGTCCTCCTCGCGCGCACGGCTTCTCCGAATCTCTTTCATCCACAATAAATTATTTCCTTTTACAAACAAACCATCCATTTTAAAATCGTATTTAGCGTCGATGAAATTTTAATTACTCGCCGTGAAAACGTCGCGATTGTTTTCGACACCCCTCTTTGCCGGGGCAAGAAACGATACAATCAAGAATTCCTTCGTATACGGAAAAGAGGGTCATACGCGCACGCCATAGCTGTACATTTCTACGTCTTCCCTTTTTTACCGACGAATCACGTAATTGTTGCGTTCTAACATTCTAAAATTGGACCAATCAACGATCCTTTAATTACTCGTCACGGAGACTTGGCAATTGTCTTCGACACGTGCCTTTGCCAGGACAAAAATTATTCCATCAGAAATTCCAGATTCTACGGATAAGAAGGACACGCGTAAGAACGTCGTTTCCGTCATCCTGGTAACTAATTACTGATTCTTGTTCGTTAATTGCACGATTTCTCGAGATTCTCGAGAAAAAAAGAAGAAGAAAAAAAGGAACAAGAAGTAAAGGAAAACGATTCATACGCATACTACATAAAACTGATCGAATCATTTGAAAAATCCAAGCTGGCTCGAGGGCATTTTTTATCGAGAACGCCGGTGTAGTATCAACGTAGCGTCGTTTTTAAACCCAAACTAGCGAGGCGCTCCTTCAACTCCTTCGTATTCATTTTCTCAACATACTCACCTTCGTTACAATCACGCTCAGCTCTCTGTACATTTTCTAAATCTCGTTGACCGGTTAGCTCTTCACCGCCCGTCGATCCCTTACGATACGATTGTCCAGCCCTACACGCCCGATTCAGCCTTGCAATCAGCACTGACCTCGCACCCGATATAGGGAGGTTCATTCGCGCGAGCTTATTCCTCAGCTCCTCCAGCGTCGAACCCTCTTCACCCGACAATCGTTCGTCCCCGACGTTTGCCATTTTTCACACTACACAAACTTAAACAGTCAACGATATCGTCTTTTACCGCACCGCGTACCGGTAAATTCACAACTAGCTCGAATGGCTCTGTTAAACCGTTTCGTTTTCTGTCTTGTCCAATCCCGGACGAGCCCCCAAAAATATGTAATATCGTGATGTAATATGTTTACAAAAAGTGGACAATAGAGATGTTAATCAGACAGAAAAGACGATTGTGGCTTAACTTGAACTATTCATACCAAACGTACAGAACACAGCGCAATCCACACTCTCTCGGCAACGCCACTCGCAACCTCCGTCTCCGCTCGAGTCGCACACTCGGCTCCTCGACTCGCACTCTGTTTCCCGACTCGCGCTCTCCTCCTCGACTAACCCTCTCTGGCCGTTGTCGCATTCTGTTGCCCTTTTCCTAGGCCCACCGCACACGTGTTCTGCAGACGCTCGTGGCCAGGGTCACGTAGGTCTTTTCCACGAAACTATGCACTTGAAAAGACCGATGACACATTGATGGGCCCGACGGCGCCTCGGCTCTCGCGACACTGTTCATAGTTCGCCCGATATTTCCCAGGCCTTTCATCCACGATACTACATTTATATCCAAAACCACCCACTTTTTTATATTCACCCTTTAGTTCGTCTAGTTCACATTGAAGGGCAGATTATTTGTCCTTGTGGTTCAAGAACTACATTTTATCTCTTTTGCATCTTTAGCTCCAGCTTCACGTTCCTCCATTGAATTACTAACACATGAATTAAGTTTGGCCTTTTTTTTTTTGTTCCAGCAAGTCAACTTCATATTTATGACTTATGTTATTTCTTCTAATTTTATTGTTAGTTCTTCAATTTGTATTCCAAAAGATTGAACTCTTTTTACCTGCGTGCGTGTGTGTTTTTCTTTTTTTTGTAACTCGTCGAGTTGCAATTCTAATTTTTGCACTTCCTCCTTCATGTTCTCTATGTGCTTCTCGAACTCTTGTGCCGTCCTGTCTTTGTCGAAACATTCTACTTGAAGATCAGCGAGTTGATGCTCGGGATCGTAATTCAATTTTTGGTCGTTAGCAGTAATAAGCTCACGTAACTTCACTTTTGAACTTGATCTTGTTTGGTCTTGATTGTGTTTTCGTGGTGCTTGTGGTGTTCTAAAAGTAATCGTCACGTTGCTTGCATTTTTAGTGCACATTGATACACTGCACTCTGCACAGGCAATGCTTTTGTTGTCATGAAATCTCTCTAACCTTTCAGTAACAAAACCTTTTATTTTATTATTTAATTTTGGATCATGCGCCCCTGGTGAAGATACATTATGTGTTCTCTTTACCTTTATTATGCACACGTTTTCCTTTTGCTCTCAATTTTTCGATCATCTTGTGCTGTTCTATATATTGTGTTCTTATGTTCTTCGCATATAAATCCTGTCGATTGATTTTATCTTTCAGTTGAGGTACATGTTTAATTCTTTACCTTTTTTTTTTATGGATTTCTTGATAATCTTTTAGAAGTTGCTCGTTATATTTGGAAAGCTTTCTCACTTCGTCTTCAGCTGTTTCCTAACGGGATTTTTCTTCTTCAAGTTTTTCTGTAATCATTTTTTCTAAACTTCTCCATTTATTCTGTTCTTCTTCGAGTAATTCATTACGTTTCGGTATCTGGCTATCTTTTCCTTTAAAACATTTTATTTTATCAGAGAGTTCTCCTATTTTCAAACTTGCTTCATTTAAGGTAACTTTATGAATTTCCGATTGATGCTTTAACATTTGATGTAAGTCTTCTACTGCTGTTTCACGTTCTTTCAACTGTTCATTAAATTCGTTGTTTAGCATATCCACTCGAGAAATTTCGAGTTCTTGAGCATCGTTTCTTCTTTTAGAAATTTGGCTTATTTTCTCTCGCCTGCTGCTACATGTTGCTGTCATTTTATCAACTTCTTTCTTCTTTTTTTTCTTTTTTTTTTTGAACTTAAAATCTTGATGTAAGGTTTGTGTTTCACTATATGATTTATTATTATTAACTAGTTCAACATTATTCTCAGTAGATTTTTTTTCGCGTGATTTTTATACTTATTTAAATAGTTTAACATGAGCAAATGCATCGTACGTCAGATATACCATTTTTAATAAATTGTCGCCTTTACAACTCGAGTTACCTCTGAACGAGTCGCACGATTGATCAATAAGCCATGAGTAATTATGCAAATTCAGTTTTTTTTTCATCTATTTATTTGAATATTATAATATTATAGTCTTATGATATTATAAGACTTTACATTGAATATTTTATTAAAATTGTAAGTTTTTCATAAACGCTTCAAAATCCACAGTCTATTGATCAACTCCTCTATCCTTTCTCTTTTTCCTCACTAAAATAGATAAATTCCTAATGTAGTTCGTGGATAATATTTTTTTTTTTTTTCTAAAGCAAATCACATTTATCATCTGATATATTTTTTGAAATAATTTCTGTCTGTACATTTTCTTCTTTTTCCTTACTCCTCTTTCTCTTTCTAATGAATTCTTTTTATTCCGTGAAATAGTTTTTGTATATTCAATTTTGTTAAGTGCAATCCTTATTTCTGATAACTTACTTTTATTAGATAATTCTTGTGAATCTTCTACTACATCTTCCATATCATTTTGAGTGCGGCTTCTACCTTCAGTAAATTTAATATCTTGAACCGTATCATTAATTTCAATAGCTCTTTCGGTATCAAGTAAATCGCACTTATTATTTAATATACCTTTTGAATTGACTTCTGTCTCTGCAGTTTCTTCTTTTGTATCTTCTTCGAGTTTTTTTTGTTCTTCTAATCCACCCTTCTCATTTTGTAGGATCTTCCTTGTATCTTCATCTTTTTTAACTTCGACTTTATCCGATCTCCTAGGTCTGCCTCTATGTTTCGCTTCATCAGTTGCTATTATTACACCCGTTACTGCATTATCATTTTCTACAGATTTATACCTATCGCTATCACTAGCTGTGTTCGTTAAAAGAACTTCCCTTCGTTGACGAGTATCAGTTGTTTCGTTTTCACTATCTGAAATTGATTTTCGTTTAACACCTCTCTTTTCTTCTTTGGCAAATTTATTTTCTACATTTTCCGATGCCTTTTGTTTATTAATTATTTCAGACTTGTCTTCGATTAATTTCGTCTTTAAAGCGCTTCGCAAAATTTTATTTGTGTTTGATTGTCTGGTTTGATTATAAACAATTTCTTCAAATTTTGGCGAAGTAGCAGGCTTTGCAGCAACATTATAACGACTGCTCCGTTTACTACTATCTAACATAGATGGAGATGGATTCTTGTCATCTTTATTCTCTAAAGACTTCTCTTGTGTATTAGCATCTAAATTTCTCGACATAAGATCTGCTGACGTTTTTGATTCTGTAGTGTCACACGCATTTTTCGCTGTCATCATTTGGTCTTCTTCTATAAGCAAATGTTCATTATTGTAAGCATTATCTCTTGCTTTTTGTATGGATTCTAATGATATATTTTGTTCAACGTTGTCTATTGATTTTGTATCATTTTCAGCAGTTGATTTACTAACTGCTTCTAATTCCTTCGTTTCAATTTGGTTTTCTTTATTTGTATCGCCGTCCAAAATATTTCTCATTGAAATATTATCCTTCTTGTTATGATCTTTTTCTGCTTCTCCTAAACTTTTACTTTTTTTGTCAAACCATTCTTGTAAATTTTGAGTATCTTGTGACGAAGATGGTGACAAATCATTATACAATACTGCAATATCTTCTTTCCTTCGTTTCACAGACTCTTTCTGGTATTCTATTGAGCTATTGACATCAAACATTAAGTCTGTTTTAATGAAAATATAATCCTGTGAAGCGGTGTCAATTGATACTTTCTTTTCATAAGAATTTTCTACATTAGACTGCAATTCTTTTAAAAATTCTTTCAAAACCATTTCTTCATTTCCCACAGTAACGTCTGTTTTCTCCAAGCTTTTGTTCAAATTATTAGAAACTAAACTACCCTGATAACTCCGACTAGTCGCTGCTTTAATAGTCTCCTTTAACAGTTTTCTTAAATTGATTTCGTTCTGCTTCTGCATAGCGTCTAGTATGGCCCGAATACTTGGATCCACACCAGTAGCCATAGGGCTAACAGAAGATGTGTCTTCTGATTTTTTGCTCATGGTGGTTATTGTACTGTTGTTGGAGTCTGTACTAGCGAAGCTATTGCGACGAGTACGATAATATTTAAAAGAATCCAGTTCTTTACCTGAATATTCTTCTTTTCGTGACCAGTTTCAATTTTGGTGATGACCGTAGTCCGCTTTCCGTAGAAATCGTTTTCACGCAAAGTGAGCTGATCTGCAGAGGTCCGCTGATCCCTCAATCTTCAATGATGCACGTATGCCGAAATGCGTAATTTCGTTTTCTTGAAGTTGATGGATCCTGGCACGGATCGCCAAAATGTCACGTAAAGTTGGTACTTGGGTGGTAGTAAGAAGGCTGAGTCGTAACCCAACTACTTATTTTCCTTTATAAAACTTTATTATAAACACAAAATAACACCGAACCGGAGAATAGGGGTTGTATGAGTACAGCAACTAGAAGAGGAACAAGAACTGCCCGAGCTGGGTGAAGTCTCGGTTTATATACGTTTTGGTTTTAGGATGTTGAGGGGCTAGGTGTAGGTTATGATAGTCGGTCGCCTCGATCGCCTCGCGCTCGTCGCAGGCTTCGATGGCGTCCAGGGGTAAGAGGAGGAGAATAGCAGCCACAACCCCGGAGGTGTCCGAAGAGTTGGAGGCGCAGATGAGGACGAGCTCCCCGGCGGACATCAGCGCGGGCCTGACGATGCACGTGTCCGAGATAATGCACGTCGCGACGACGTCGTCAAACCTCAAGGGGACCTACATCAGATCCCTGAAGAACGCGGCGAGCTACATCACCGCCGCCTGGAACACGGAATCCTCGAGGAGGACGAGGCCAGCGCGAGACACCGACACGAGGCTGTCCGTGCTGGAAGAGAAGAACGCAGCCCTCCGCCAGGAACTGAGGAGACTGGCTGCACGCGTCCACGAGTGCCCGCGATGCACCGACGCGACGCCCGAATACGTCCGTCCTCCGCGGGAAGGGGGAAACGACAGGACGTGTCTAGACGCCCTGGAAAGAGTAGTCCGAGAACTAGGACCTTCCATTCTCAGGACCGTGGAGGAACGATTCGGGGGCACACGATTGCAACACACCCCCGAAGCACGACCGAGCAAGGACCGCTCCGTCGATCCCCGCGCTGCCCAAACGACGTCGCCTCCAAGGGAGCAGGAGGACGGGGGATGGGAACTGGCAGAGACGAAGAAGAAAAGAAGGTGAAGGGGGAAGAAGACGAATGGGTCGAAGACAGCCGCCGCCGCCGTCGGAGGAGAGGCGGCGAGGAAAGGACCGACCGCGCCACCACCGACGCGAGCACAACGGCAGCAGCCCCAGCCCGGCAGGACTACAGGCGCACCGAAAGCGAGCGCCCCCGCAACGCAGAAAGGACCACCGCGGACACCCAAGGCGGCCACGCCCCCTCGCGCACCGCGAACATCCGCGGTGACCCTGACGTTGAACGAGGGAACGAGGATGTCGTACGCCCACGTCCTGGAAGCATCCAGAACGAGGATCCCGCTATCGGAGCTCGGCATGGAGCGCTTAGAGATGAAGAAGGCGATGACGGGTGCCATCATAATCCAAGTCCCCGGAGACAAGGACAGGGGAAAGGCGACGCTACTGGCGACGCGTCTGGCCGAGACGCTGGACCCGACGGCGGTGAGAATCGCCACACCGACCAGGATGGCGGAGCTACGCGTGACCGGGATAGACATCTCGGTCAAGAAGGAGGAGCTGCGAAGAGCACTGGCCTCAGCGGCAGGATGCGGCAGCGCGGAGGTGCAGGTGGGCGAGATCGGCGCCACCAGAGGCGGCCTCGGGTCGGCATGGATCAAGTGTCCGGCAGCAGGAGCACGCAAGCTGGCCCAGGCGGAGAAGATAGCCCTGGGCTGGTCAACCGCGAGGATAAGGGCCATCCCGAAGCGGCCGTTGCAGTGCTTCAGGTGCCTGGAACTGGGGCACGTACGCGCCACCTGCGTATCCGGCGAAGACCGAGGACACCTGTGCTACAGGTGCGGCGGGAGCGGACACCGCGCCAGAGACTGTCCTGCGTCCGCTCCCAGGTGCCCCCTGTGCGAGTCGCTCGGGGCGCCCGCGAATCACAGGATGGGCGGAGAGGCATGCACCCCCCCCCCCCCCCCCGCAAGTCAAGAGGAAGAGACCGATCCGCCAACCAGCAGCAGCAGCAGCCGCGGAAGGGATACCAGGAAGCGCCGCCGAACCAGCAGCGGCGGATGGCCGGGAGGAGGCCATGGAGGTGACCGCATAATTCAAGCGCCTGCTGCAATGCAACCTCGGTAGGTCGAGAAGAGCGCAAGATCTGCTCCTCCAGACCATCCGGGAGAACGAGGTCACCCTGGCGGCGGTGGCCGAACCGCATCGCATTCCCGACTCGCCCAACTGGATCGGGGACCTGGACGGATCCGCGGGGATAACGTGGACGTCAGCCTCGGGCGTCCTGCTGGACCGTGGCAGCGGCTTCTTCGCGGTCGAGTGGCGGGGAGCAGCGGTGGTGGCGGTATACGTCTCCCCGAACATCGACCTGGCCGCGTACGTCGACTTCCTGGATCGAGTCGGCGAGTGCATCGGAAGATGCCTCCCCCGCCAGGTACTCGTCCTCGGGGACTTCAACGCCCACTCGACGCAATGGGGAAATCCCAGGACCAACTCCCGAGGAGGGATGCTCACCGATTGGGCAGCGGGTCTAGGGCTCCTGCTGGCGAACAGGGGCTCGGCGAGCACCTGCGTGGCGTGGAGAGGATCCTCGGTAGTGGACATCACGTGGGCTACCCCGGAGCTGCTCAGGCGAATTCACGACTGGAGAGTGGCCGAGGGGGTGGAAACGCTGTCCGATCACCTCTACATACTGATGGAGGTGACCCTGGGGGCCGAAGACGACGCCGGGAGACGACGAAGACCGGGAGAAAACCGTCGCCGCCCGCCACCGCGATGGCGTCTCAAGGAGAGGGACAAGGAGATGCTACGGGCGGCCAGGATCGTGTCCGCCTGGAGCTGGGACGCCCGACGGACGACCGAGCAGGGAAGCATCGACGAGGAGGCGGAGGAGCTCCGAAGATACATGACCGCGGCGTGCGACGCCTCGATGCCACGCTCCGTCCCGGAGGCTGGACGCGACCAGGGAACGTACTGGTGGACTCCGGAGATCGCGGAGATGCGAGAGAACTGCGTTCGGGCCCGCAGAAGATTCCTAAGGGCCCGTCGTCGCAGACTGACGCGCGACGAGGAAGAGATCTCCAGCTGCTACGAGGAGTACAGAGAGGCGAGACGCACGCTTCAGCGGGACATCAAGACCGCCAAAGCTCGGTGCTGGACGGAGCTGATCGAGGAGGTCGAATCCGACCCGTGGGGACGGCCCTACAAAATAGTCATGAAGAAGCTACGACCTTCGGCGCCCCCGCTGACCTCGGACATGGATCCGGCGTTGTTGGACAACGTCATCGGGACGTTGTTCCCGCCGGAAGACACGGACGCGAGCCAACTGGCGCCACCCTCCCCCTCCGTCGACGACGACGAGGAGGCGGCGACGACGACGACCGCAACGGGATGGAGCGAAGAACTGCGAGTGACCGACGAAGAACTCTTCGAAGCAGCCAGGAGGACGGCATCCCGCGACGTGGCGCCGGGCCCCGACGGAATACCTGGCAGAGCGTGGGTGGAGTCGATCGTCACCATGGCTCCCCGCCTGCGACACCTGTTCACCAGATGCCTGGAGGAGGGCGCCTACCCCCGGACATGGCGGACGGCCAGGCTGGTCCTACTGCGGAAAGAGGGCCGCCCGCCGGACTCGCCGTCCGCGTACAGGCCGATATGCCTGCTGGACGAGGTGGGCAAGATGCTCGAAAGGATCATCGCCGCCCGGCTGGAGGCCCACATGACCGAGAGGACGCCCGGATGGCACGACAGCCAATACGGATTCCGCCGCGGCCGCTCGACCGTGGACGCGGTGAAGAGGCTGAAGACCATGGCCGAGGACAAAGTCTCCCGAGAAGGGGTGGCAGTGGCGGTATCGCTCGACGTCACCAACGCCTTCAACTCAATGCCCTGAGCCAGGATCGTGGAAGCCCTGCGACACTTCAAGGTCCCGGCGTACCTAGTAGGGATCATCCGAGCGTACCTGACCGACAGATACATCGTCTACGCCGGGAAGAACGGGGAGGAAAGAAGACGGATCGAGCGCGGCGTTCCGCAGGGGTCGGTGTTGGGACCGATGCTCTGGATCACGGCCTACGACTCCGTCCTCCGATGTCCGATGCCCCCGGGAGCAGGCATGGTGTGCTACGCCGACGATACCCTGGTCCTGGCCGGGGGACGGTGGTGGCACGACACGGCGAATCGCGCGGAGGACGCCGTGGCGTGCGCGGTACGCGCCATTCGGAGGCTCGGCCTGACGGTGTCGCCGGCCAAATGCGAGGCACTGTGGTTCTTCGACCAGCGACGAAGAGAAACATCTCCTCCCGGACTGTCGGTGAACATCGGCGGAGAAGAGGTCCCGGTGAGACGCCAGATGAAGTACCTGGGTCTCACGATCGACAGCGGGTGGACCTTCGGACCGCACCACGAGCAACTGGTCCCGAAGGCGACGGCCGCAGCCAACGCCTTGTGCGGCCTCCTACCGAACATCGGCGGAGCAGGATCGAGAGTCCGCCGACTCTACGAGGGAGTAGTTCGGTCCCGAGTCCTCTATGGGGCACCCGTCTGGGCCAGAAGCTTGACGGCCAGTCGCCGCAGCCTGACACTGCTGCGGAGGCTGCAGAGGACGACCGCCATCCGCATAGCGAGAGGCTACAGGACGACGTCGTACGCGTCGGCGACAGTGCTGGCGGCGTCCCCTCCGTTCGAGCTTCAAGCCCTGGCGCTCGAACGCGTATACGAACACCAGAGGAGCCCGACGCCATCGACGGCCAGCCAGCCGGCCCCGAACATCCAGGAGGAGGCGAGGAAGGAGACATGGGAACGATGGCGCTCAAAGCTGATCCAGGAGGACGCCGCGCGGCCGCACCGGGCCGTTCGCGCCGTGCTTCCCAACTGGGAGGCCTGGAGGGATCGAGGCGGAGCGCCGCTGACCTTCAGGATGACGCAGGTGCTCACCGGCCACGGAGTATTCGGCGAGTACCTGCTAAGGATTCGACGAGAGGCGACGTCCATCTGTCACCACTGCGAGGAAGAGGAGGACACGGCGCAACACACGCTGGAGTTCTGTCCGGCGTGGGCGGAACCACGACGCGTCCTACGACTCGAAATCGGCGAGAGCTTAGCCCCCGAAGTGGTCGTCGCGGCCATGCTCAGAGGGCGCCAGGAGTTCGCCGCCATCCGCACTTACTGCGAGCAGGTCATGCTGGCGAAGGAGCGGGCGGAAAGAAACCGGGAACGAGCCCGCGATCCGTCCAGGACATCGCAGCACCCGAGGAACACAAAGCGCCACAGGGGCGCGACGCCGCCACCGGCGCCGCCGCGGCCACCGTAGAAGCGTGAAGAACCAGGAAGAGGCGTCAGGGGACGGGGTCCCCAGGATGACGCAGCAGGAGCGAGGCGCTAGGGGGGCGTGGTCCCCCCCCCCCTAGCGGTCCAAGAAGAGCAGGACGCCTCCCTTCGACGAAAGGAGAGATAGACGCCCGGGGATAACCGGTAGTAATTCGGGAGAGATCCCGGGTACATCTCGACTCAGGCGTCAGGACAGGCCACCGTGGAGTTTTAGTCGGTAAGAGTCCGACACTACCCGCTAGCGGGTGTTCGTGAGGATTTCTCCACGAAAAAAAAAGAGGTGTAGGTTATGATGTAGAAAAGTGTCCGAAGGTCGGGGGTCCATATCCTATCTCTGATGTGGACGGAGGTGCGTCACAGCCTTGGTGTATGCTATGATGATAAGGTGGTGATGTGTCCAAAAGTGTCCGAAGGTCGGGTGTCGATGTATTATCACTGATGTAGGTTGAGATGTGATTGATGTCACAAGAGCTTGGTCGAATATTAACTTTCAACAACTCTTTCCAAACTCACCAGTCACAAGCCACGGTTTACTGGATACATCTTTTTGGAAAATCCTTTTTAGATTTTCGTACAAGGAACATGGTTTGTTTGACAAGGGATTTTCTTTTGAAGCAATTAGGGGTCACAAAAAGGTCTTTTTGTTAGGTACCTTATCAATAAAAATGATTTATTAATGACGTAACTGGAACGAATACTAACGAATTTAAATAGAATCGACGACCCAATGGAATATATCTTCTTTTCAATTTTCATAAATCGAAAGCCCTATGGATACGTGTAAATGTTTCTTTTACTCGTAGTAAATTATTATTATTCTATTATACGTGTGTAGACTACAGAAGGACCATACTAATAGGCACCAACAGCTTTCATCTAACATAATATTTTCATGGAATCTTATAATCATTTTCGCCTCATTGTCTCCAAATAAGTCGTATTTAACAACATTTCGAATTTCGATTTGTTGAAAAAGCCGCTCAATTTGATGCACAAATTTGACTTCGCAAATCGCCTTTTTGTACTCCCCGTACTGGCGAGAACGAAGATAAATGTTCGGCACTGAGCTACTGCTCAGTTGCTACGAGTTAATCCTCGTTTTGCTTCAAGTAAATGAAACGCTCTAATCTGTAAGACGTCCATAAGATTCGGTTGACGGTGGCTGTTTCGTGTTAATCGGTGTCTCAATTTTCTAATTTAATTATTGTGCTCGATTTAATGACATGGCGATCTGGTCCAAAAAAAAAAGTGACTCCTTTTTTTGCTTTGATATAAGATTTTTATTTTTACGTATGAAATATGGCGAAGAAGTAGTGGCCTCTCTTTTATCGATGTAATCATATTAGGGGAACGCAGTAAATGGCTTCTGCAATATCATTGAACTATTCGTATCCCTCGATTAATCAAGTTCCCCTAGGTCAGTGGTTCTCAATTCTCGCAGCGTTTATCGATTAAAAAATAGTTCTAAATCTTCTTCGATTTTCTCCAAAGAATTTTCAAATTGAATATTTAAGACAACATTTAATGAATTCAAATTGAAACGCCTTATTTTATCACGTAAACGATAATTAGGAAAGAGAAAGAATTCGTATTCTATATAGAATATATATTCCATGCAAAGTGTTCCAACAATTTTTAAACCTTTACAAATTTTCCATAACATACTAAAGGAATGTCAGTAATTTGTCATCTCAGTATGCCAATTTCCTTAAATTATGCCAATTGCCAATGTATGCCAATTTGTATAAAATTTAAATCTACCTTTTATTGGTAATTTAAAAATCATTACTTTCTTCAATAATATAGGAAATAATACCTTAAAAATTGCTCAAGAAATACGCAAAATGCGTCGAAGGTAACCTAGCCAAAAAGATAATAAATAAATAAATAAAAAAGAAATAAATGAATTTAATAGTAAACACGTGGGTACTTGTTGAAATTTGCACCATTTGAAGCGAGCAAACCGTTCGAAAGGAAAACACGTTCAGCCGCCAGAGCTGTGGAATTGAGATCACTTAATTCCGTTTGAATCCATCCATTCTCGTTTAATGGCCTATTTGTTTTCAATATCATATCATTTCCAAACATATCGTTCCCGAAAGGCGAAACAAAATGGCAAAACAAATGTGAATACATATCACGAGCGAAGCAGAAGTGCGAAGGTTCTTCGGAACGATAATAATAAAATTGCATGGGAACTATGGATGGAATACAAGGCAAAGGTGTAAATGGTATTATAAGCTTTGAAACGACCGTATGGAACGAGAAAAAATTGATCAAAAAATTGAGTTAAGCCCTTTGAAGCTAGGAACAACACGCTTTGATGTTTTGTTTAAAAGAGAGAGTTACGCAAAAATTGTATAGGTATTCCCTGAAGGTAAATCAGATTTTGTTGCCGAGTAAATAAACGAGATTTCAAGTTTCTTTCGAATATTACAAATTTAAAGGTTTTGGTGGCATTTTATCATTAGTTCTATGATAATACAACTTTTTCATGAATTCTTTTATTATAAAAATATTACTTCTAAAATCCCCGCTTTAAGGGACCAAATCACATGGCTAAAATTTTTAATCTTTTTGATAGATAGTCGCTGTTGATACTTGACCGAGTATGGTCATATAGTCGGTTAAATAAAATTTCCATCCTTTCAAATATATATTATATTCGTCAGTGGTAAATGTTATCTGTGTTGGCATAGTGAATAAATATATTGACGTTCCGTGTTTTAATCAGCAGAATCGTAATCAATACGTGTTTTCTATGTGTATAGAGTGCTAAAAACTTACTTGTTATAGCCGTGGGAGATGGTGATCTGTTATAAAAAATGGATCACAAAATTGATCTGGAGTATAATTTTCAAGGACAACAGTTTTAATTGCGTCATAAAGTTCTCATGACGAGGAAACAGAAATGTTATAGTCCTTACATGGATATAACATGTTCTTTTGGAAAAAGCTGTTTAAAATTTCATTAACCTTTACTCTGTATTTATTATGTTGTTGAAAGTATGTTTCAAATAACAGTTAATATAAGCATCAAAATAAATAAACAACAATTAATTAGATAATAGATCGTAATAATATAATATAATGGGTGTAATAATAAATAATAAAGCTTAGAAAATGTGCTCTTGATGAAGCCGGTGAAAATTATCCTTTGTTCCGTGGTATATATAGGGTAAAACGAATGGTAGACCGCAGCATAGTGGTTTCCAACGATCCACACTTGTTCTAATTCCTCACTCAACGTCTTTCGTGTCCATTGACGTAGAAAAAAGTAAGTTATTGTAATATCGGAATATATTAAAGGTGTAATTTTGTCCGATTAATTATAATTTATTAATAATGGATTGAAAATACAGATATTAGTTAGACAGAGAAACGATGTTTGATTAACAGGAAAACTAAATGCAACGCTCGTATTTACATCAAATAACTTGACAACTATTTGGTAACTCTCTCTCTCTCTCACTAGCAACTCTAACACTCGACACACTCGCAACTCAATTCTAACGACTCTATGCTTCGACGTCTCGATCAACTCTGAACCTCGCCAATGCATTCCTGCTCGGTCCTGCACACACACACACACACACTTTTCGGCTCACATACTCTGGCCTCTCGATTGCCACTCCTTGAAATATGAAACCGTACTTCTGTTTTGACGCTGCTTATCTTTTCTCGCGTCACTGTTACTAGGCGCTCTTGGATGTAAACAAACCACAAAAAGACGGCGTACACGGTGTTTTCTAATTTCAGCCGATCTCCAATCAAAGCTATTCTACGATATTACATTATCGTATAATAATAAGCTTTTAATCGTTTAATAATAACTCGTCAAGTAGAAATTCCACACGAAGCATTGTGAAGAATAATACTTGAAGAAGATCTATGTTCTTACGAGATTGGCTGTGTACAAGAACTTTGTTGGATAGATTGTATCGTTTGACGAAAATTTTATTGTTGAAAGTTCAGAAAGTTGGAAAGAAAACCCACGCTGTCTCGAAGATATCTTGTTTTTCAGATGCTGTAAATTGACAAATAACTACATATTAGTATTGACATTATTTGATGTCATATCTGACCTTAAAGTATAAATAAAATCAATCTAGGAATTAATGAAATTTCAAACATTTTTTCTAAGAAAACAGAAGTTTTGTTTCTCCTAATGAGTATCACATGATGCAATAGAAAAATAATTTGACATTGAAAATCGTGTCAAGATCAATTTCGAAGCTATAAAATCGTCTTAAAAAAACGCCGTGATAAAAAATTTTTTGACACCTTGTACAAAGGTGTATATCAACGTAAGTGTACCTGTATGTCTATATTCGAGATTATTTATCTATTCAAGATAGCAAAGTAAAAATACTATATAGAGGATTTAATTAATGTGTGGATCAACGTATGTTACGTCGCGTAACACTCCACCTAGCCCAGGCCACACACCGCGGGCAATGTGGCAACCAGATGTCTTCGGATACTCGCAGCGTATCCTCCATAGTTTTAAGCACCGTCCATAAATCTTATAGATTTCCTAGAAAAGGTCCTTTAAACAAAACAAACATCTGGTTCCGAAGAATTTCTAAACACTATTGTCTACCACGGCTGGACAAGGGAAAGCTGGTTTTTCTCACGCACGCTGCAACTTTCCTCCCACTAACCACTTTCTCTCGAGGGCGGTTAAGACCCTTCGTTCAACCAATTAAAAACGAAGCCTATTCCCTCACTCTCCTAAATAACATCGGCACCAACAAATCCGATGGTCCCGTGCGCTAGACACACTCATCCTTAGTTTTCCTCCGACACATCATCGTCTCCCAAGACGTACTGATTTCACATCCTTCGAACGGTCAACATCCTTCGAGCGAGTATACACACCCGCAGATCAGTCACTCACTCATCTCGTACATACGCACCAGTGTAACTATCCTCGTTATATGTTGTGGAATAAACGGTGAAATATAACTTACTACTGTGTCATATTCAATCAACCACCTCTGTTATCTTAACCGAAACAGGGGAACGACTACTTCGCGGCGTCGATTCACCGAATCGTAGCGAGAATTTACGCCTCTCGCTGACGCGTTTTCCTCGCGACCGCGTCTCTCCGCGAACGGTCGTAACAACGTATGTATCACTATATGTAACAATAATATTGACTGTATATGCACGCGTGTAATAGAAGATTTTCGGTTTACAATGTTTATGACACTGATATAAAAATACCATATAGAGGATTTAATTAACGTGTATATCTACGTATATATCTGTAATATCGTGATATAATATATTTACAAGAAATGGATGATAAGAAATTAGTAATAATTCACAAAAAAGGGATATTGTAGTAGGAATATTATAAAAAAACATTTTCTGCTTTAGTGTAGAGTTACTCCTTCTTACAGACTGTGTCGTACAAATCTGTACGTCTCTGAGAAAATGTAGGTATCTGAGCCCTTACTTCCTCAACAACTTTTAGATCTGATAGAAAAAAGAAACATACGAAGTAATAAGTAATGCTTACTAATAAATTCAACAAATACAGAGGAAGATGGCTAAATCGACAAACTAACGAGACTAAAAATTAATTACATCATGGATCTCTCGCTTTTAATTTTAAGCTGTAAATTACCGATGTCGGTGACTTTTTTTTTTTATTTATTTGTTGAAATTTTTTTTTTTTTTTTCATATCGGTGACTGCCATATTCTCTTGAGTTTCCAAATCGTAAAGAATCTTTCCCCAGGGATTGGTCAACTGTGTATGTCCCCATGCGACGTAACTTGCTTAAGGAACACGAGCCGGTGATATGCAGGCAACGTATAATTGATTATCATTCGCTCTGAAACGCTGAAGTAATGACCAGTGCAGTGGTCCAGTGGTCATATTGAATGCCGCTGGATATATCAGCATTTGGCAACCTAACCCAGAGAAGCAGGAAATATGAAGCCACCGAATACCAATTAACTTCGTAGTTGCACGGTTCACATTCCATCATTTCTGAATATGCGAGGACAGTCCTCTTATTGTGCTTTTAATTCTTTTATTTGTTTCATTTTCAGCAAATATACTGGTTTTTTAAATTAAGCTTCTTTTTATACAGAGTTGCAGATTATATTAATTTTATATAGAATATATTTAAGAAAGATATTTAATTTTTTGCTAGTTAAGTATTGATCGATTAAGTTACTGTACCTTTGTTCCGATAAATGCGTGCCATTTCCTCGAATCTAATATCATAGCAAATGCCAATACCTATTTTGCAGCCCTTCACATCGAACGTCGTTAGGGAGTTACCAGGACTGAGTGAATCACTCTCTCGAAAAGTAATCTTATTAGGAATGTCGATGTCGAATAGATGTACCTAATAACATAAAAATGTAGTCGCTAATTCTATTGCTGCAACTTTTGTAATTTAATATCAAAGTTACCAACTCCTAAACTTTAATTATTTTTTATTTAATAACTGACAGCGTTTTTATCACTTTCTTTTATTAAAAAATCTTATCATTTAATAATGTTTAAAAAGGAGAAAAAATAAGTATAATAATATTTTAAGTATGTGAAAAATTTATACAACAACAAACACATTACAACAAAAATGGGCGTTTCCCGTATCATAACGTATTTTATAAACCGTAAATTATAGAATTGGTTATAGTATACGTATGTACATATGTATATTCCTAAATTATTCCTAGATAGAGTCACTTTCTTCACCCCAATATTTTCAAATTCAAAGCCATAAAGGAATATATTACTTACCTTTCGGTGTTTTGCTATCAAAGTTCCATCGGGTCCCCAAATAGTACAGGTATTGTACAATTTATCGCCCTCTATTTCAGGCATCGTACCACCAACTACATAGATGTTGTTTTCTTTAGCTGCGTTCGATGAAGCAACGCTCGTTTCACCATCAGGAATACTCTCGGCGTATTTTGGAAAGTACTCTGCATTGCAATATTTCAATTAATGAAAAATAACTGTCTTTTGTTCCAACCATAAATTAAATTGAAATGTTTGTCAGTTTTTTATTTTTTAAATTATTAAAATAACTAAGTTTTATATTTCGACTTAATTAAATATGCAATTACTTAGCTAATAGTATATATAATAAATTGTTTCTACAGGTTCAAAATGAAAAATGAATATTTAGAAATATTTAATTACGACAATGCTATTTGTGTTAGCATCAGTGGATTGTTACTCAACGACTTTGCTAGTACTTTTTGAAACATAAAGTTAGTTTTCAATTAACACTTATACTAGAGGCGGAATTATAAATGCAAAATAATTGATAATACTAATTTATAACTACCTAATTATTAGTATCTTAAAAAATATATTTATACAAAAATCACAATAATCATGAAAATGGGGAAATCCTATATTCACGAATCAATTCACAATTTATTTTGTATATTAATTAGATTCCGCGCTCATCAGTACGTAATCACTGGCGACATCGAGAAAATGTATCGGCAATTCCTCGCACGACCAGAGGATCGGAAATATCAAAGGATATTATGGCGCAGCGCGAGTGGAGAAACAGAAACATATGAGCTTAACACCGTAATACTCTTATCATAGAAATAGAAGCAGTCCTCAATTCCCGCCCGCTAACTCCTATCTCCACCGATCCAAATGATCTCCTAGCCCTCACTCCCGGACATTTCCTCATTGGCGATTCATTAATGTGCTTACGTGATCGAGATTTCAGAGACATTCCATCGAACCGACTCTCCAAATGGCAGCATATCCAACAGCTTAAACAACATTTTTGGAACCGCTGGCATAAGGAGTATTTGAACGAGCTAACCAACCGCAATAAATGGAGCAAGGGTGGACACAGCATCCAAAAGGGCACAATCGTCATCCTCAGAGAGGACAACGTTCCCTCCATGCATTGGCCTCTGGGCCGAATTATCAAGGTTCATCCAGGCGCCGATGGTGTCATCCGGACAGCTACAGTTCAGACGGCAAAGAGCATTTTGGATCGGGGCGTCAAAAGGCTTGTCCCACTGCCAATTCAACCCGATCTCGAGAAACCCGAACAACTAACCACCGAGACGAAATAAGATGGGAACTTCAACCACACCTCCCTAGTTTGATCGGTACCCTCTCAACGGGGTTACGTTGAGAATGTTACGCCATGCGGCTTACCATAGGTCATATTCTTAACTATCGATCGCGGCACTATAATGTCGCAGACGGATCGTCGCGTCTGCCTGGCAAACAAACATTGTAGTGGCAAGCGCGTGGTTCATTAAGCAGGGCGACTTCCAGAAACGTCGACTCGTGGCCCGTATTTTACCTCGCAGTAAAAGAATGTGGCGTGATCCGAACGTAGTGGCGGTCGCCTTCCAGAAAAAACGAAAAAATCGAAAGGCGTTCAGAACTTTTCGAGAAGTCGAACCGTCAACACATGTGGTATGTCGCGCATTACTTATCAACCAAAACGCAGTTACATTTTTTTTGTTCCATTTATATCTTTATAGTTAATAAGTTGTTGAAATAAACATTAATTTATTTGTGTTAATTCTGTGGAATTTCATTGAACTACCCTTATTATCATAATCGAAATAAGGGGATCGATCAGTTCGTGGCGTCGATTATTTAATCGTAACGGGAACTTACAACTCTCGTTGACGTGCTATCTCGCGATCGCGTCCCTCCGCGAACGGCCGAAACAAAATGATTCACTAAAAACTGTCCTGAATTCCTAAGAATTTATTTACCGCAAAACTGACAAAGTGTTTATTTAAAAAATGAGGTTGAAGGTAGTCCTTTTCTTTCATTTCATTCATTTTCATTTTCTTTCTTAAGTATGGCTAACACAATATCTAATCAATTAAAATTTTATATTTTCACGTGAAAAGTTTCTTTAGATAATTATTATCAACATGATGACTAACTCTTACGGATTAATACGTGTCTGTAGGGCAATCCGGTGGACTTGATCGGCTTTTTACTTCGAAAGTTGTGTAATCGGTGTCGCTTTCTTACGCATCTTTGAACTGTATAAATGTTTTAAAATTGTTTGATCCAGAATGTACCACACCGGACAATCAAGAAGGCAGGTGCCTTGACTACAGAAAATGTAAACCTCTGCAAGAAATATGGCAGATACAGTACCGTACAGCCACCGATTTTTATAGACGATCAGTGTGCAGATACCAGGGCAATGTTACGATCGTTTGCTGTCCGAACGTTCCAAACAAAGAGAAGAGAGAAATTTTAATAAAAACTGTGTACAAGTATAAGGCTTTGCGACCACCATACTGTGGTTTTAGCAACGTCTCTCATACCAGGCTGGTCGATGGTAAACCAGCTGAACTTGGTACGTTTTATGTCTTTCTTTCCGATTAATAATAAGCCATTTACTGCAAAGAATGAACTTTAAAGGCATTAAACAGCACATCAATGTACATTTCAATTAGACTAAATAATAATGCTATGATTTCATCGGTAGTAACTTTACTTATTAACTTGAATTATTTCTTTCTTTTACTTCATGTTAGGAAGAGTATCTTTTTGCTTGAAATAAAAAATTGATATAGGAGTAATAATATGGACAGAGATCAAAAACTGTTAGGGCAGAAATTACACGTTTGAACTTTATAGTTCAGTATAGTTCAAATAGAAATTATATAGAATTATTTAATAATTTGTATTCCACTGGAATAAAAATTTAATTTCTGTCTTTATCAAATCTCTATTTCAGAGTATTTGTACGTATGTACTTATCGTCTGCTGTATGATCGAATATCGAATAGGTAATAATCGTTGTTACTCGTTACGTGAGAAAAAATTATGTATATTCACAACTATGACTATTGCATTTTAGGCGCTTGGCCATGGATCGCTGCATTAGGTTTTCGTAATCCCCGAAACCCAGACAAACCACTATGGAAGTGCGGAGGTTCCCTGATATCGGCTAGGCATGTTTTGACCGCAGCACATTGTGCAGATATGGATGGAATAGAAAACATACACAATCATAATATTGCCATTCTTAGATTGGTGGAGGAGATGCCATTTTCGAGTAAGTCCTCAAATATATATATATATATATATATCTTTCTTATTTTCTTCGTAGGACGACCACGACGTAATGCATTAATGGTAGTACAAATGCCAGTGATTAAGAACGCCGAATGCAAAATAGCTTATTCCAAATTTCCTAATGCATCTGATATCACTGATGGTATAATATGCGCCGAACATGCTCAGGGTGGAAAGGATTCTTGTACGGTAATTAAGTTACAGAGTTACTACAAACTATACGGTATCTGAAGACACGTCAATTCGAATTAACATCAAATCGACGTCTTAAACATTAGAAATAATAGATAAACACAATTCAATAGTTTTGCCCACTTCTCACACCTCATGTGTGACACGTCCGCGACACTAGTGACAGTGGTCTCCGGTTCAATAACGAATCCGCGGCCAACGGGATGACAGATGGGCGTTCTCGCTGAATCTAAGTCTGACTCGTAAAAATAATTGCTGAGCGTGAAGACGTTACTCTTTGGTCGACGGGAGCGCGTAAAAGAATGCCCTTCCCGACCCGATGATGCCACAGAGGAAAACTATAATGGGGTGTGTCTAAGGACACGAGATCATCGGATTCGTCGAGGAAAGCCTTCGTTTAGGAAGTAAGGGAAATTGACGTTGCTGCTAATTGGTCAATCTCCATATCGGTAGTTAGAAAAAGATGCTAGCCGCCCTCGAGGGAAAGTTGCTAGTGGGAGACGCCGCTCGTTGAAAAATATGTCTCCCCTATCTTCCCGTAGTTGGTACAAAGACTGTTTGTCTGTTTGAAGGACTTTAGTTAACTAAACCTTAAGATTTATAACGGGCCCTCGGGCTAGCCGAACATGTACTGCGGAGACGCATCGACATCTGGCAATCATCTTACTCGAAGAATAGGGTCTGCGTGTGGCGAGCCACGGGACAGAAACCGTTGGAATGTTTACTGTCGCGTGTCGCCACGAATATTTCGTTTAAGGAGAGCTATAGAATTACTCCATACCTTTGCTAGGAAAAGCGTTAATCCCGTGACCGCGGCTACGTTCGGCGACTGACTGTCGCCTCGAGCCCAAGCTCATTATCACAACTCTCGAACAATTACAATCGGATTGAATAACTACAATTGTTCAATTACAGCTATAGTAGACTCTAGGTTACAATGTTGCGGGATTATCCAAAATTCCAAAGGCTCCGGTGTTCTTTCATCTCCGACATATAATTATATAATGACTCATTGAAAACCAGCTTTCATTTTTTGTTGATAGTATGGTAAGAAAATGTGAAGTTCGAACGCTTGTAACGATTGCCTGAGTTGCGTCATCCTTGGTTTTAAGAAAAGATAGGGAAGTCACTCAAGGGTGTCGCGGCTTCGATGTCTTTCGTAGCTGTGACGCGGAGGCCACTCGGTTGTTCTTTGAACAATCGTCAACGTGGACGAACGTCAAAGCGAAACCACGCGAATTCGGCATTTCCGATAATACGGAACACTGTAAACGCGACTGCGTTGAATTCGTTCGATTAATTCCTAGCAGTATCTATAAACAGTGAACCTAAGGCCCCATACACAACTGCATACGCTAGGTTGTAAGAAATAATAGCTATATAAGTATGTAGCGGCACATGAGTTAGAGAACGATGCAAATCGAGAGCGACTCATATTATTGTTTTGCCTCGTGACACTTACACAGTCTTGACGTACATGTAACGTCAACAAATATCTCCAACAGACTCAGGAAACCTGAACCGCCTTGCACACGACACCGACTCCCAAAACAAAGGAATATGAATTCGGCGCATAGGCATAAGATAAACGAACATCTAGAAGGGCTGAGTCTTGATCGAGTCTTTCAGTCTTTCGGTAACGGTCAAATCGCACACTTGTAATCCTATTATAAAATAAAGGTACCTCGAACTCTGGTTCAAGAACCCAACATTTTTTTATTATTATTTTCCCATTATTTTTACGTGACATTTTGGCGATCCTGCCAGGATCCATTCGCTTCAGTGTAAACGAAGTTACGATTTCGGTCTACGGACATTATTGAAGATCGAAGGATTCGAACTACTTGTGTTATGAACTTTGGTGCCAATAATTTACCACGGTGGACCAAAACAACGGGGCCACTGTCAGCATAGAACAAATCAACAGAACGAGTTTGACACTCAAACAACACATTTGAACGCGCCACAGAGGAAAACACCGCAAGGGAACCTCATTCTACGAACTTACGTATCAAGGTGAGAAAAGTCGGAATTCTTTTAAACAATATAGAACGCGAAAAGTTAGTTTCTCTAGTAACTCTAGCGAAGAGACAATATGAACAACAAGAAAGACTCAAAAGCCGAGACAAGTTTACCCTCTACAAGTGGAGTCCAAAATAAAACGGGATCACTCGATTCCTCTATCAGAGCAATTTTAGACTTAATACAGAGACAGAACGAAGAATTTCGACAACAATTTAACGAAATAAAGAATGCTTTAAAATTAGCGAACGAAGAAAATAGAAAACGCGCTAACGAAATGGAAATATTAGGTAGAAACCTCTCTCGTGTTAAACTACCACAAATAAACGTAAAATCAACTGAATTCGGTTCTATGATGACTGACGATGACGATAATATATCAGAATTAAAACACGATACTAATCCACCTCCACCTATGCCACAAAAGCCACCAACATATGTCCAACCATCCAATCCAACAGCTGCAAACTCTGAAAATCTAAAAGCTGTTTAGTATCTCCGATACTAAACGGAGAAAACGATATAAGTGTAGAAGATTTTATTCGTGAAATAAAAGAAATGAGAATGATGTGTAGCGAACAAACGTTATTATTAAAAATGATCAAAATAGAGAAAATTGTAGGAAAAGCCGCAATGACAATCCGCAATATCCATATTAACGAATTCGAAACTCTGTACGAAGGATTAAGACGTAACGTAGCTACTCAAGCATCAGTAAGAGAACACCAAGATCAGTTAAGAGTGATAAAGCAAGGAATAACCGAAAGCGTGCAAAATTATAACATTAGATTTCGACGTGTTTTCAACAAACTTCAATACAGCATTACCAATGAATATAAAGACGAACTAACTCGATGAGCGATGAACGATCGACTATACATGGTTTCTGTGATTGACTATACATGGTTTCTGTGATTGACTATGTAAGAGGCCTTCATTCAGAAATAGGACACGTGCTATTGGCTAATCCCCCCCCCCCCCAAACATCATCGATGCAGAAAAAAAGGCAATGGACGTGGAAAAATACTTTCGCGAAGACAACGCTCGCAGACGGATGACACGACAAACAACCACTCCACCATCTTATCGTAACCAGACGTCTCGTCCAGTAGGTAACCGCTTCACGATTACAAGTAACATGAATAACAAAACTCCACCCACACAAAACATTCAACCAAGAATGAATAATTTTACAAAGCTTGAAAATAGACCATTAAACGAAAGGCCACAAACGAAATGTTTCAAATGCAATCGATTGGGACACCTTGCCAATCAATGCCAAAATTTTCGAATACCGCCTCAAACAAAAGCCCCTCCAGGAATAAACCACATTCAAGAACAATCAGAATTAACAATGCTACCTCAGGAAGATTTTCCACAATACGACTACAATTACCAGGACGACCAGGATTGCGATTTTTCGTTGACTCGGGAGCAGGAATCAACTTGCTTAAACGAGGATGCTACCCAGGAAGAACAATAATACCAGACACATAGAAATTCTCCATGGAACATTCCAAATACGAATCCAATTCCAAAATTAAACTAAATTTATTCAACAAAGAGATAGAATTTTCCTTAGTAGATGATAATTTCCCTATCATAGAAGACGGCATATTAGGCTTACACGGTTTAAATCAATATCGATTCGAACTCTCCAATAAAACATTAAAATTAGATAATAATACCCTTCTGCTGCAGCAAGAACCAACCCTCGCATCGGGAGAAATCGTTCAAAAAATTGTATACTTCGACGGAAAGCCAACGCCAGTATGCTTTATCAATGGTGGTAAGTTTTCAGTCCAAATTTCTAACATTATTGAAAATATAAACACTGTAGATCAAATCGAAAAATTCAAATCTTTGATTCGACTATCGCACATAGAAAAACCTCTTAGAGAACCTATGTAGTATTTTCGTCTGTACCTACTTAAATTATATTTATCTTATTTTCCTTTAGGCATTCGTGAACGTAGTGGTAATGAACTTCAATGTGTTTAGAATTTTTTGTGAAATTTCCGTACTTTGCTATACTTATCACTCCAGAGTTATCGTCATAAATTTTTACAGGGTTATTGTCTAGATTTACATTGAAGACCTTCATAATTTCTCTAATAGACATTAATTCACTCACCGCTTCCGATAGAGCTACATACTCTGCATACGTCCAGGCTTTTGTCACACACCTTTGTTTTTTAGATTTCCAACCGATTACATTTCCATACAATTTAATTACATATCCAGAAGTAGATTTCCTATCTAAATGATCTCCTGCCCAATCAACGTCCACATAACAATCTATCGTTTCACACTTTTCATTCCTTTTCTAATGTAACCTGAAATCTTTAATATTAAATATTTCAATATTTCGGTACAAATATTTCAATATTCGCAAAGCATATTTAAAATGTGTCTCGCTACAACAATCTTGAAATCTACTTAAGATAATTCACACTATAACTTATATTGGGTCTGGTATTTGTACTAATATACAGCAATGCACCAATTAAGTTCTTGTATCCAATGTCATTTCTATTTATCTCAGCGTTTTCAATTTTTAAATTTGTTTCCGTTGGTGTACAGTACACAATTTGCTGTTTTGTAATTTATATTTGTTCGCTAATGATTCAATGTATTTCGTTTGGCTTAGTTTCATTTCATTTTTTATATAATCATACTCTATATTTATTCCAAAATATTCTTTTACTTCACTTAAATCTTTCATTTTAAATTTATCAGGTAATAGCTTCTTTACATTTTGTATCCTTTTTTTGTTTTTACTACAGATTAACAAATCGTCTACATATATTAGCAAATAAACAACATTTTCCCCCTCTCCATGAGTATATAGGCACAACTCTATGTTATTCTTCTTAAAATCCAATGTCGTCACATACCTATCAAAACACTCATACCAGTCCCTCGGACTTTCTTTTAACCCATAATGCGCTTTCGATAATTTACAAACTCTATTCGTTCCGTCTGCATATCCCTTTGCTTGATTTACATATACCTCCGAACTTACTTCGCCATTTAAAAAGGCAGTTTTTACATCCATTTGCTCAATGATTAATCCATTTTGACAACAATATGATAGAAGAGAAGAGAATATATGTCATCAACGACTACGTTTCTTTGTTGAAATCCTCTTACCACTAATCTAGCCTTATACCTGTCATCTGATTTTCTCGTGTAAACCCATTTTACATCTAATACTTCTTTGCCTTTTACCCTCTCTACCAATTTCCAAGTTTTGTTTTTATAGAGACACTCTATTTCTTTATCCATAGCCTGTTTCCAATCTTCACTATTTTCACAACAAATCGCCTCCTCAAATGTACAAACGATATCTACTCTACAATAATTTGCGTGAATCTCACTACTGTTTTCCTTTTCTGGATACCTTACTGGAGTTTTCTTATTACGTGTAGATCTCCTAGGAATCTTTAAGCTTTCAGAACTATTATCATTTTCATCTTCTCTACTTTCTAACTCTTCCTTATTCATGCTGTCCAATAAATAATTATCTTTACTATCATCGCTAACTGCATCGAATGAATTCTCCTCAAAACCGATACATTTTTTGTCTGTTTCTACGACCTCTACATGTCGCTACTGTTATTTTTACACCTAATAGGACTCTCTAACCTACTTCACTATATCCTAACAGAATTCCCATATCTGCCTTCTTATCCCATTTAGAAACTCTTTTTTGTTCTGGCCTTCTTACAAAAACTTTACTTCCATATAGATACAAATTTTCAACACTTGGTTTTCTCTCGAAGAATATTTCAAAAGGTGTCTTTCTCTCTGCAGTGTTTGCTAGTCTTCGATTTTTCAAGTACGCCGCTGTACATACTATTTCCGGTCAGTACTTTTTATGTACTTTCGCTTCCGTTAACAAGCAACGCGCCATGTCCATCGCTGTTCTATTATACCTTTCCGCTGTCCCGTTTAATTCATGTACGTAGGTTGGACAATTATTTATTATGATACCTTTATCCCTAGCAAATTTATAAATTCGATTGTTTAAGTATTCTCTTCCATTATCGCATCTTAATATTTTTAACCTCTTGCCCGTTAAGTTCTCAACTTCATTTACAAACTGTACGAGAGAATGAAAGACCTTATCTTTTGATTTTATACAATAAATCCTAGCTATTTTACTATAATCATCGATAAATAAAATAAAATATTTCTCTTCATTTAATCCGGTAGTCTTAAAGATACCGCACACGTCCGTATGAATAATTTCCATTATCTCCCTAGCCCTAGTTCGATTATTTTTGAAAGATAAATTATGAATTTTACTTTCTATATACACCTTACATTTCAACAATTCCTTTTCAAATTTATTCGGTATGACTGTCACTAGCTGCTCTTTACTTGCCCAAAATATTTAAGTATCTAAAATTTACGTGTCCTAGCATCCTATGCCATCTTTCCTTTTTACTCATCACTACGTTCGCCACTGTTTACTAAGTGCTTCTTCCTTTCAATATACTTTTCATTTTATATGTACCATTCTCTTTGACCGCTAAAGCTGTAAGTTTATTGTTCTCATCTATTATTTTTGCAATATTTCCTTTTGAAATAACCATATTATTATTATCCGTTAACTTGCCGAAACTAATCAAGTTTGCGGACATTTTTTTCACATAAAAAACTTTATTCATATTTATTTTATTTCGTTTTTCAAATGCTTCAAAATAGCTTATAACATTTCATTCTTTTGTTGCCTTTATCGATCTATTATCGCCCAAATATATATTTACCGGTTCTTTAAGGTCGATAGATTTATCAAAATAATTTACATCGTTAATAATGTGATCGGTACAACCGCTATCTAATAGGCATGTTATTTCGTTACCACTTATCTCGTTCATCTCGCTGCTGTGTGCTGCGTGCGCTGTTGCCATCCATGTGCCTGCTCCTGAGTTGCCATATTCGCTCGTGCCGGCTGCTGATTGACGATGGAAGTTTCCACGCTCCCTGTTCGTATTGCCTTTGTTTCCTCTTCCTCTGTTGCGACCACGTGTTGACCCACGCCGATAACTGTTACTGCTTCCCGCTTGGACGCCATTTTGACACTCTCATGCAAAATATCCCACTCTTCCACATTTGAAGCATCCTTCCTTTTTTGCAGCAAAGGCATTAGTTTTCATTTCTCCTCGATTAGACTTATCTTTCCTTTCCGCTATTTCTATTTTATTCTTCACGCACGCTACCGTTTGTTTCTCTTCTTTCACTGCATCTATTATATCCGCTATGTAGCTATACTCTTCGGGTAACGTATTGTTTTCGCACGTTCGCGGGGAGACGCGATCTCGAAGAAGCGCGCCAACGGGAGTCGTAAATTCCCGTTACGATTTGCTAATCAACGCCGCGAATCGCTCGATCCCTTATTTCGTTTAGGATAATAAGGGTAGTTAAATGAAGGATAACGCTGTTGCTAACAGGTTATTATATATTTTCACAAACCAACAACTTCGGTGTAACACAAAATGAATATTTGTTATGAGATGACTACGAATGAGTGCGACCTGAGTCTCTAGACGGATTATCGCGTATACTGATGGATTTGTCGACTCACTGTATTCGAATTGCTGACCGCTTGACGAGATGCTTGATTGAGACTGACTGATCTTCGGGTGTAAACCCGGTCGAAGGATGTTGACTGTTCGAAGGATGTAAAATCAGTGATGTTCGGAGACGATGCTGTGGCGGAGGAAAGCTAAGGATGGGTGTGTCTAGCGCACGGGACCATCGGATTTGTTGGTGACGATTTTGACTAAGGGAGTGAGGGAAATAGTCTTCGTTGTTAATTGGTTAAACGAAGGGTCTTAACCGCCCTCGAGAGAAAGTGGTTCGTGGGAGGAAAGTTGCATCATACGTGAGAAAAACCGACTTTCCCTTATCAAGCCGTAGTAGACAAAGGTCTTTAGAAATGCTTTGGAAACAGACGTTTGTTCAGTTTGAAGGACCTCGACTAGGAAATTCCTAAGATTTATGGAAGATACTTGAGACTATTGAGGGTACGCAGTGAGTATCCGAAGACATCTGGTTGCCATCTTGCCCGCGGTGTGTGGCCTGGGCTAGGTAGAGTGTTACGCGACGTAACACGTATTTATCATGTAATTCAGCTTTTCCCTCTCACTCACTTTTGCGCCTGCACCTTTTAATTCATTTATTAATTTTTCAAGATCGCTAAAAAACGATGCTGAATCACTATATTTATCAAGACTTATCTTCTCCAATCTCCTTCTGCACACGATCTAGTGCCGTCGATTCTTTCAAGTACACTTCGTCGAACTTTTTCATTATTTCATACGCTGTTTTTTCTTCCCTAATATATTCTAATTGTCTATTTGAGAAGGCACTGTAAATTATATTTATCGTCTTCAGATCCATTTTATCCCAGTCTGGATTGTCTGTTTCAGTCTTCACTCTAGTTATAACAATATCACATTCTTTATATCTCAGAAACATTGTTATTCTTTTCTTCCACATACCGTAACCCTCACCATCAAATATCGATAGCATAATTTCCGATCTCTCCATTTTAATTGATTTCCTATTCTTTACTCAAGCGTTCCTACGTGCTTGAAGTATTTTTTCTTTTATTTTATATTCTTTGAACGTTTCTTCCCTTACTAAACTCGCAAGACTAAAAACCACGCACTAAATAGCTTGCAAAACTAGTAACCACGCTCTGCTACCATGTTAAGGTATAGAGAGGATTCGAAAATACAAATAGCTTACTTTATTTCGCACACAACAGCTATACATATATATATTACACTCTGAAGACTTCGATAACCTTCTTGCACGCACGCTTGTTGTCAACCACCTCCTCTAGATTCTCCTAACAGCCTCCAATCGTCTTTTGTCTCTACTGAGACCTGGACGCCCTCTGAAGCTTACACACACATTCACGTGTACAGTGTAAATGTATCATCTGCCTAACAAGATCATCAACGTAAAATCCTACCGTCCTCTCGAACATCATAAAACCGAAATAAATAAACAGATGACTGAAATGTTAAACAAAGAGATTATAGAACCCTCCGACTCCCCCTATAACTCTCCTGTCTGGATCGTTCCAAAGAAAATCGACGCATCAGGGAAACAAAAGTGGCGAGTAGTGATTGACTTTAGGAAGTTAAACGAACTAACAGACCAAGACGCGTATCCACTACCTGACATTGACGATATACTATCACAGCTAGGAAATGCGAAATATTTCTCCTCTTTAGACTTATCCTCAGGGTTCCATCAAATACCCATGGACGAGAATTCAAAGAAATACACTGCATTTAGCACACCACAAGAACACTTCCACTATAATAGAATGCCATTCGAGCTCAAGAACGCACCTGCTACCTTTCAAAGAATGATGGATACCACGTTAAGAGGTTTGATTAACAATCATTGTTTCGTTTATCTCGATAATATCATTATATTCGGGCAATCGATAGAAGAACATACTAAAAACTTAGTCATTATATTCCAAAGACTCGGGAAAGTAGGTCTAAGAATACAACCAGATAAATGTGAATTCTTAAAGCCCGAATTAGAATATCTAGGACATGTAGTGACAGCAGATGGAGTAAAACCTAACCCTAAAAAGATAGAAACAGTAAAGAATTTCAAACTACCAAAAAATCCTACAGATGTAAAATCATTCCTTGGGCTAGCTGGATACTATAGAAAATTTATTAGAAACTTCTCTAAAATTGCCAAACCTCAATCTATTTTTAAAGAAGGACATTTAGTATTAATTCATAACGATCATAAAGAACACAAGATAGATACTGAATGGCCAGGGCCATACACCATTGAAAAAGTGAAAAACCCCTTATTATGAAATAATAGTAAATCACTCGATTAGGAAAATACATGGTAACCGTATTAAACCTTACTTTCCAGGACGATCTTCACCTTCTTCATAGTTAGCTAAGCTAAACGTTATACCCCTTAATGGTAGTTCTATATATCAAGAAAAATTAGCTCATGCGTACTTATATAGCGAATCTGTAAACGTAATTATAGGTTTAGACATTAAGGATATATATGCAAAACTCAGCGAAATTAAAAGATTTAGACTAATGTTAACAGAACATTTTAAAAGTGAATGCCCGTATTCCAATGAAATGATTACACGCGCTCGCAAAAGAAATTTAGACAATGTAATCATGCATATTAAATTTATGACACACACTTGTTACCGAAGAGGGTCATTGAATTTTGTTGGATTCATTTCTAGAAGTCTATTTGTAACTCTGGATAACGATAATTTAGAATTAATGAATAAAAATATAGATAAATTTTTTGATGAAAACAATAACTTAAAAACCAATATAACTTACAAAACAAATTTCAAAACTATAGCTTTACGCTTAACTGACAGTCTAGAAGAAATCCTAACAAAAATTGAAAACGCTCCAAAAATCATTAATAATGTATAATCGTATAGAATGCACCTCAATCAAATTTCCAACGAAGTAAACTCTCTTAATTATGAACATAGAATTAGAAGTCTTAAGAAATAGGAACTAAGTGTCTTATAAATTATTAGTTATATTGATCTAGCATTACTAGGAACATATGTATATTTAACAAAATAGGATTATTCGATATTATAAGCAAATGCCTACCTTCCAAATTATGTATTCGCGTATTATGTTGTAAAACCAAAGAAAAAAAAAGACACAGGTATAAGCAATATCTCTAGACCAATAGAGACACCTAGCGCACCTTTAAACACATATTCCACACCTGAAATACAACCATTACGAGAATTACCTGAAGACACCAATTCAGTCATCCTCGAAGCAAGGCATGTAAGATTCCAAAAGGGCATACAAAAGGAGGCACTACACCGAAAATAAGAGTCTGGAGGACCAGCCGCACTCTAACACTGGGGGAATGTAACGTCAACAAATATCTCCAACCGACTCAGGAAACCTGAACCGCCTTGCACACGATACCGACTCCCAAAATAAAGGATTATGAATTCGGCACGTAGGCATAAGATAAACGAACATCTAGAAGGGCTGGTTCTTGATCGAGGCTTCAGTCTTTCGGTAACAGTTTAATCGCACACTTGTAATCCTATTATAGAATAGAGGTATCTCGAACTCTGGTTCAAGAACCCAACATTTTTTTATTATTATTTTCCCATTACTTTTACGTGACAAGCAAAGCGTAACGATAAACAAACTCCGGGCAAAACAATGTTGCCGCTACGTGCAATCGTCAACCGAGGTTGAATTTAAAGTTTTCGATACTCCCCCGAGTATAAATAAAAGAACACGATCGTTAAGACAGTTAGTATCGAACATTCTTATAGCGAATTAATATCGAACGAACGTAAGCATTACCTTGTATACACATATCGAGCAACACTAAGCGAACGACGACTAATTCTGTACTGCAAATAATTTTAAATACATTTGACTACACTAAGTATCAACTCGTCTGGTCATTAATCAACAACGCGTTTAATCGCCCTCCACATACATGTTGTATAAGCTACTATGTGTATATTTATTTATGTTTCCCATAGTACAGACGTATTCCTTATTTTATTGTAGCTGTGTAATTTCAGTAGTCTTGCATAAAGGACATCTGTTTTGTTGCAATTGTATCAGCTATTAATTGTAATACTGGAAGCGTTTGTATCTAATCGTCATGCATCTGTGGTGGCACTCGACCATGGAACTTTCCAACGGCTTCGCGACACAAAGCGCTATACCTTCAAAGCGTAAAGCCGATACGCCTAATGTACCATCGATATCCCTACAGTTCTTTCGCCGAATATTCGGAAGAATGCATACGCGGCAACCGTTGCGGACATCTAATAAACGCGTGCGTAGTGGAGATATCGAGGGGCAACAAAGAAAAGAATCCATTTGGTTTCGAATCAAAGATTCATTCTGCCCCGAGCTGCGGAGTGCGAAAGGCTAAGCGTCATAGCGAAGCAAACGCAATTAGAGATACGTGATTATTGACTCTTGATAGTTAATCGTTAATCGTTGATCGTTAATTGTTGTTCATCGTTAATCCTTAATTGTTTTTGATCGTTCATCGTTAATCGTTAATTGTTGTTGACAGTTAATCGTTAGTCGTTAATTGTTGATCATAAATTGTTGACTGTTGATTGTTAATAATTTAATTAACTTTTTTGTTGAAAATCAAGAGTATTTCTTGTGGGCACCTTCACCCACTATCCACCTCACATCGTTATTCTACATACGGAAGGCAAGATTGATATCAAGTTCGAAGGACAGACCGCAGAAGTCTGGTCTCTGCTATTACCACGAGACCTTTCGAGACCGCGCAAGGAAGTGCCGGGCCAATGGACCCAGTGAAACGAGACCAGCTGTCCGTAAACGCGGCATGTGGCGATGGCTTTAGTATCCCGTCGCATTTTCGTGACGGACAGGGCACCAAGGATCTCTTTCCTCGTGAACACCGGTGTCAATATAAACGTATACCCGTGCAACAAACTACGCGGATCCGCGAACAAAGATACGTACGAGCTGTTCGCGGCGAATCGAGTGGTCGAAGCAAACCGAAAACGCCTTTCGCGAGTCAAAACGCGTCGTCTCTGACGCCACAATGTTAGTGTCACGACCGGCATACTTCAAATCCGATGGACTGACGATGGAAATAAAGATGTGGCGGCACTCGGCGACAATCGGCGGCAATATCGCTGAAGTGTCTAATGAACCATCAACATCCCAACGGTCCTTCCGCCGAAGGTTCTAGAAGAAAGAGCACGTGGCAACGGTCGCGGACGCCTAGCAAATGCAAATGCATGGTGGGGATGTTGAGGGATGACAAAAGAAAGTAATCGGATTCGATCGAAAGTCAAATCATAAGAGCTTCAGTCTTGGAAAGTCACGCCTAGAGTTTGGAAGTGGATTGTAAAGTGAATTGTTGTTAGAAAAAAAATAAAGTTTCTTTTTTTTATTTTTCACCTCAAATTTCTTTTTTTATTTTGTTATTTTACGTGACATTAGCGCATCCGGTATCGGCAACAGCGCGTGAACGACAAATGGCAGCCGCTAGGATTCGTTACAAAATCTTTGTCTCCCGTGCGATTAATTCTGTATTTGGAATAATTTTAAATATATTTGACAATATCAAGTATCAACTCGTCACGTCATTATTTAAATCATCCACCACAAATCCAAAAACAGAATAAGGAAAACAGAGAAAAGAACAAATAGAAAATTAAGTTGCTAACATGTTTTTCTATAATAATATTTTAACATCAATATTGTAATACGCAATGTGAAAATGAAAAAATTGGAAGCAACCGAACAACGGATGAAACTAAATCACTTCGCTGCTTGTAAAGATAACTTTTAGTGTTATAAACATAAGTCAAGTAGCAAAGAGCATAAATTGAATTTACCCAAACTCTTCTTGAAATCTGACAAAATGATTCTTTATTTTGTCAAAAAAATCTTTACGTATTTTCCATTCCCATTCGTCGCTTTTTTCAGTGACGTGTTTATCGCTACGTCGAAACTCCGTCGGGTAGCAGTTAATTTCATTTAAAGTAGAAAACTATTCAGAAACGTGTATACGTTACACAGCAACAAACCAGTCACCCTGTTATTACCTCGTTCTCAACAGTTCAAATTTCAGGGACAACCGACTACTTAGTATCGACCCAGTACGTCATATTTACTCGCCAAAAGTATTGTAAACGAAAATTGTAACCAGACGTGCCGTTAGTAACTACCATTTTTCGCGAAACTTCTTTTTCATTTGGCGGAAATTTAAACAAACCCCGAAACACCGTGGCGTTTTGCAACTGTCTTTAATCCTTTAAGATAAAAAAGATTGACGCAAAATTTTGACGGGATGAAATTTCACGATATATTCAGGTGAAACGATGCGAAATTAGAGCGAAGCTTATAATGGGAATATAGTTTGCTTGTCTGTTGTCATAAAATGAGATATGCAGAATATATTAAAAAATAGAGTATATGTAATACGAAACTTTATATTATTCATGTTATTATGGACAAAATATCACAATATGTTCATATATTTAAATCTCCTCCGAAAAAGATTATTGTATGTAGAACACAGTTTAACTGCATTTTGAATTCTTGTTTATCAGATCACAATTGATAAGTTGATATTAGGATGATTATCCTCATTTGAAACAATTTTGTGACTGTTACTTGTCAATATACTTTATATCTTATGTACATTTTAAATATAGTACGCAAACTCGAAGTTGCAAGGAACATTAATAAAAATTCAATATTTCAATAACGCCTTTCATGATTATAATTAAATATTTTTTCAAAATGTCGCATCAGTGTTACATCTAGCACCCCCTCCCCCACACACAAAAGTTTACCAATTTATAATATATGTACTAGTAGATTGACAAGTTACGATTTACAGGTTATATAGAATTCTATTTTATGATTTTATAATTTTTCGTTAAATAGAATAATCAAATAACTTGCAATTAGTAAAATTTCATTTGTTTTATCGTCAAACTTGTGCAAGGGAACATATTAATGCTGGTAACTTTAGTGACTTGCAAAATTTCAATAGTGCAAGACAGGCCAGATATTCAATTGCAATTGGTTGCTATCCATATTTTCATCGGTCTTACAATAACCTTATGTTATCAATTATGAATTAAAAAGTTAATGAAATCACAACTCACCCAAGGTCAATGGGTATGACTTCTTTTCGAAGATCGATTGAAATCTCGAGTTTGTTGTTTGAGATATTCAGTTACCACAAGACAAAAACACCACTCCATTACAGCCGACGTAAACAAAACATGACAGATTCTTCCAATTCTCGGACAACAAACATAGGCTTACATACTTACTGTTTTAAAGTCACAGTCTGTCGTTGAACTTTCGCCAAGTAACTTGATACGTACATATACACGTCCCTCGAAATCAGTTTTCGACGAAAATACATACGTGACATGTTATGTTGCAACCGTACGTGAATTTCTCGCGGGAAATAGCCTGATATCGTTTATTTATGCGTCTCTCAAATACGAATTTTACTATACACTTCGTTTAAGGCACGCCATTTTGCAAAACGATTATCGAAAGATTACTGCTTACATCGAGATCAAGAATAGATTCGCAGGAAGCTGGATGCCGCGATTTCTTCCCGCGCTTTACTTCCTTCCGAAGTTGTGTGTTACGCCGGGCGACCCTCTGCCTGGCCCAGGTCACACACCGCGGGCCAGACGGACACCAGATGTCAGCTCTTCCGTAAATCTCAGGAATTTCCTAGTAGAGGTCCTTCAAACCAAACAAACGTCTGTTTCCGAAGAATTTCTAAAGACTCTTGTCTACCACGGCGTGACAAGGGAAAGTTAGTTTTTCTCACGTATGCTGCAACTTTCCTCCCACTAACCACTTTCTCTCGAGGGCGGTTAAGACCCTTCGTTTAACCAATTAACAACGAAGCCAATTCCCTCACTCTCCTAACTAAAATCGTCACCAACAAATCCGATGGTCCCGTGCGCTAGACACACCCATCCTTAGCTTTCCTCTGACACAGCATCGTCACTCAACTTCACTTCTTCTACATCGTTGGAAAAGTCAACTACTAAGTATACGCTAATGCCCAGCGGGGCAGTCTAAGCACAACGCGAGAGTCGGTCTCGGTATTGTCGAGCCTACATTTCCTCTCCTAAATATCTTATAGTGCTACGTCCACTAATACATTGAATCCAATTACAAGAGCCCTGCTCTAACGTACATATCTATCTTATCTTCGTGCGATAAGTGATTATCTCTCTATCTATGCTCATCAGTGTAATCTAAGTGTTGGAAATATATAATTTATAATTCTGTGAATCACAGTGTTATACAAACTCAATCACCCCTATTATCTCACCGGAAATCAGGGGATCGATCAAGTCGTGGTGTCGATTGTTATAATCGTAACGGGAATTTACGACTCCCGTTGACGTCTCTCCTAGCGACTACGTCTCCCCGCGATTGGTCGAATAAACATTGTGATTGGTTGATTTCCTGCTGCCATATTCGGTTTTGCCGAGAATCGTGAACACGTACGCTGGAAGCAATGCGGGGTAATTATTTAATTTATTTCATAATATTATTTGACATATATCGTGAAAAGTTCTGAATATTCGGATTCTTCTGTTATCGTTTCATCGTATGTTAGCATTATCAGCTCTCGATATCGAATTGACAAACAGAATTTTTCTCATACAAAGTAAGTCACATTAAGTATATGTATATGTATAGTCGAAGCAATGAAATTAAAAATTTTTCCATTTTAATTGGAATTATTTATCACAGACATTTTACCTAGCATTCATTTTATAAATCTTATACATATATATGTCGGAGATGAAAGAACACCGGAGTCTGTAATTGAACAATTGTAGTTATTCAATCCGATTGTAATTGTTCGAGAGTTGTGATAATGAGCTTGGGCTCGAGGCGGCAGTCAGTCGCCGAACGTAGCCGCGGTCACGGGATGAACGCTTTGTCTAACAAAGGTATGGAGTAATTCTATAGCTCTCCTTAAAAGAAATATTGGTGGCGACACGCGACAGTAAACATTCCAACGGTTTCTGTCCCGTGGCTCGCCACACGCAGACCCTATTCTTCGAGTAAGATGATTGCCAGATGTCGATGCGTCTCCGCAGTACATGTTCGGCTAGCCCGAGGGCCCGTTATAAATCTTAAGGTTTAGTTAACTAAAGTCCTTCAAACAGACAAACAGTCTTTGTCCCAACTACGGGAAGATAGGGGAGACATATTTTTCAACGAGCGGCGTCTCCCACTAGCAACTTTCCCTCGAGGGCGGCTAGCATCTTTTTCTAACCACCGATATGGAAATTGACCAATTAGCAGCAACGCCAATTTCCCTTACTTTCTGAACGAAGGCTTTTCTCGACGAATCCGATGATCTCGTATCCTTAGACACACCCCATTATAGTTTTCCTCTGTGGCATCATCGGGACAGGAAAGGCATTCTCGCTCGCGATCTCATCGATAAAAGGAGTAACCCTTTACGACCAGTGAATATTACGCGTCCGACTTAGATTTTGTGAGCACGTTCATCTATCATCCCGTCGACCGCGGATTCGTTATTGAACCTAGGATCATTGTCATTAGTTTCTCGAGCACCTAACTACCGCGGTTACTTGTCCGGTTCTATAATAATCGTATTTGCACTAGTCAATGTCTTCTCCATTGCATAACGACAACGTGTAACCCAAACGAAGATTCGTTTCACGCCCCTAACCCTAATTCTAATGTGCGCTCCGACATCAGAAGTGGGACCAGTGCCGGTTATAACAGTGCAAGAGCTTACGACCATCGTGCGCGAGTTAATTCCGTCGCTAGTGCAAGAATCGAGTGTGGAACCTAACAATTTTTCGACTCCGCTGCATGGTGCGCAGCTACCAATCTGATTATGGAGGAAAATCCTTTACAAAGCAGTTTCCTAAATATAATTTCAATACCGAGTGTCGAATCGACTTCCACGTAGTGGAGGCGCCAACTGGTAGATCAAGCCATCCGGGTGAGTCGTTTCCATTTTACCCCGATTTCGGAGCCGAGTGTTCGCTAATTAAAGAATCCGTAGTCTTGAGAATTTCTGGCAAAAGAACGATTGATATAGTAGTAATGCGAGGAATAAGAGATATTGGTACTAAACGTATCGCTCAAATCTTGCCCGTTGCAGGTGTTAGTGGTTAGAGATAAATTTTTCATGTCCTGGCTGATAGTTATTTAAAAATACGATATCGCGATTGCTCGTCAAATTTTAAGCCAAGATCTTGACGTAATATTACACAAACTAGCCTCGCTATGTGTAAAACAAAAATAATTCATGCCCGTAATAAAACCGCTGAAAACGAGATCGATGTCAATGAAGTTGACAATGAGGTACGTGGTAGTGATAAAAGTCGATTAATCTTTCTTTTCGAAAATTCAGAGATTCATCCGTTACGGGTTCCCTACGTACTCGTACAAAAAATACAGGACAGTTAGAAGTACAATTAATTGATCCTAACATCGTCGTACAAGGAGTCCTAATAGACTTCGCGAGCGCAGAATAGTACGTGATAGAACAAGCGACTTAATTACAGCCAAAAATCATAAAGCCTAGTAATTCACCGTTCGCGAGCCCTATGTTACTCGTGAAGACGAACGATGGTTCAGATAGATGATTGGTAGATTTTCGAGGACTAAATAAAAATACGGTCGCGGATCGGTATCCTTTATCCCCTATTGCGGATCGAGTCGCGAGATTGCAAAAGCGAGACATATTATTATTCTGGACATGGCCGGTGGATTTCTCCAAATCCATATTCATCCTAATTCTAGGAAGTATACAGCATTGATTACCCTCGATGAACAATTTGGATAATAAGTTGTTGTTTTCTTCGAATTCTTTTGTGCCTTTGTTCGATCCATTCGATGTCCTTTATTTGCATAACATAAGTGCGTGCGCGTTTAATGTTTCTTCCGGAAGTCATTTTCGGGACGGCGATATTATGCTGACTCCGTCGAAAATGGGGATTCTTATATTTTCGGACAACCCTAATAATTGTGCAGCTCATACTTGTCTAAACATTCTAATATTTATGTTCTTCCTTGCTACAATTTTGTAAACCATCAAAACGTTTACTACGGAAATCCTCAGGTGTAGTCGCGTGCCAAGTCTTCTGTAGCATTTGACCCTTTTTAATTGTGGTGACATAAGAAATCATTTGGTCAGAGTGATCTGTACTACACTTTCCTTCATTGTATTCAGCAGCGGCTGCTGATTTCGATGTTGCGAACAAACGAAACGAGAGATCATTCTTGAGATTCCTTTGAAAACACGTGTAACAGTCAACGTGCCATTCGTACGTTGTCGTCTATTTGGATGATGTCCTAATTATTGCCGACTCGATAGATCAAGCTCTAAAAGTATTGCACACCGTACTAGATACCGTTGTAAAAGCCGGATTCTCCTTTAACTTTTCAAAATGTTCTTTTCTAAAGGCATCGGTACTCTATTTGGAATATGTAATTTACGACGGAGAAGTTCGTCCCAATCCGGGTAAAATGCACGCCTTGAGTTCTTTACCTGCGTCAACGACCGTCACACAGCTCAGGCAGTTCATAGGTTTAGCCCTTTATTTCCGAAAATTCGTCCCTAAATTTTCACGGGTAATGAAACCCTTGTATGCGCTTAATTCCGAAAATAAAAACATGACTTGGACAGATAGGCATGGAAAAATAAGGCAAAAGGTAATTTACGCCCTGACCGACGCGCCGGTGTTAATGGTATTTGACCCGAACTACCCGATAGAACTTCGTATCGACGCTAGTTCGGATGGATATGAGGTTATTTTAATGCACAAGATTGAAGGTAAAAATAGAGTAATAGAATATTACAGTATAAGAAGTAGCCCTGCGGAATCTAGGTATCATTCTTACGAACTAGAAACGTTAGCAGTTGCGAACGCCGTCAAGCATTTCCGTCATTATCTCCACGGACGAGAATTTCTTGTCGTCTACGATTGTAATCCTTTGAAGGCATCCAGTAGTAAGGTAAATTTAAATGACAGGGTTTACAGGTGGTGGGCTTACTTACATACTTTTACTTTTGACATTCTGTACCGGGAAGGTAAACGAATGGCCAAGTAAATTTTGTCTCGCGAAATCCCGTAGACTTAGATCACCTTACGATCAACGAAGTCATAGAGAAGGAAATCAATCTGACCGAAATCTCCGAAGACTAGCTATTAATGGAATAACGTCGCGACTCCCAAATTTCTGGGATCGTCAATAAATTACAGAACGAAGAGCTCGCGGAAGACGTCGCGAATACGTATGAGTTACGGTCCGGTACCCTTCATCGTAAAATACAGAGAGAAGGTAAAACTCTCTGCTTGCCCATCGCTCCAAGAGGGCTTAAGTGGTCCGTTATTAACCATGTGCAACAGTCAATTATGCACTTAGGTTGGGATAAAACGTTTGAGAAACTGTGCGAGTGTCACTGGTTCGAAGAAATGGCGGAGTATGTTCGCGAATTCGTAGAGAACTGTCACGCTTGTCGAGTTTCAAAGGCGAGTTCGGGTAGAGTACAAGCCGAATTACGCCCCATACCTAAGACCAGTATACCTTGGCATACGGTTCATATGGACATAACGGGCAAACTAAGCGGTAAAAACGATTCGATTAAGGTTTAGTTAACTAAAGTCCTTCAAACAGACAAACAGTCTTTGTCCCAACTACGGGAAGATAGGGGAGACATATTTTTCAACGAGCGGCGTCTCCCACTAGCAACTTTCCCTCGAGGGCGGCTAGCATCTTTTTCTAACCACCGATATGGAAATTGACCAATTAGCAGCAACGCCAATTTCCCTTACTTTCTGAACGAAGGCTTTTCTCGACGAATCCGATGATCTCGTATCCTTAGACACACCCCATTATAGTTTTCCTCTGTGGCATCATCGGGACGGGAAAGGCATTCTCGCTCGCGATCTCATTGATGAAAGGAGTAACTCTTTACAACCAGTGAATATTACGCGTCCGACTTGGATTTTGTGAGTACGTTCATCTATCATCCCGTCGACCGCGGATTCGTTATTGAACCTAGGATCATTGTCATTAGTTTCTCGAGTACCTAACTACCACGGTTACTTGTCCGGTTCTATAATAATCGTATTTGCACTAGTCAATGTCTTCTCTATTGCATAACGACAACGTGTAACCCAAACGCAGATTCGTTTGACGCCCCTAACCCTAATTCTAATGTAAACCCTACATATATGATATGTAATTTATAAACAGAATTCATTGTAATGATATAGATAGATTTCTTAGATAGTTAAAGAAGGTAGTTGTTCGCAATCATGCACTTGACAACATATTCAAAAGTCATTGAAATCGGAAAAGACGTTACGGTTCTATAGTTTCACCCAATCAATATTTATTAATCATAAACGAAGTAGCTATAAATCTTGACAATTCCCAGTTAAACTTAAAATAATTATTGCATTTTTAAAAATAATGAAAATTTATTATTTGGATAAGCGATCTAATGATCATTCTTGCGTTCTTCATTGTAAATTGAAATAAATAAATTATACACTTTACTTTGTACCGCTTAGGACTGAATTATAACTTTATCGAAACAGTGCAAAGCATTCTTTAAAATTCTCTAAAATTCATTTGCATTCATTTCATTTATATACATATATTTATACATATGTTGAGTTGATAGTAAAAAGTACTTCAATGGAAATTATTTAATAATAATAATTATCTACTGTGCCCTGTTCTTTAAGGATTAAGTATGTAGTAGTTCCTGTGCTCACAGTTAGAAAATAAACTATCTATCTTGTCTTGTGCGTTCGGTTCCTCATTGTGTCTTTTGATGCCGTTGATGACACATATCACTTCATAGTGAAAAAAGCAACATTCAATCACGGACCAGCAACATACTCGAAATCTTATAAGGAAATTCAAGAAATTCAAAATAAAATAGAGTCGAACTCAATCCTAAAATCAAATGGAGTTATTATTACTCGACTGAACTATTTTCAATCAACTCTCATTGAGAATTATAGGTAAATTCTTTTGGCGTGGTACTGTAACAAGCAAAATTTAACATAATTTTGAGACGAAACGCGAAAGTAAATCGATAAAAAGGAGGGAGGGTTATATTTCCCCTTTCCTTCTTGAAAATAGGCCGAAATCACATTGAAGCGGATCAAATAGTACATATATACAATTACATAGTCAAATAAATACTAACAAAAGGGAAGCCAGCACCAATACCTTGGGCCTTGATATATGTTGACAAGGACACACTTCTGATTAACTTCCAGAAGATTTTAGCCATCACTCGTTAGTCCTTAAAAATTTATTAACAGAAGCATATTGCTACTACTATGTACAGCGTGTTAAAAAATTTATTTGTCAAAAAAGTGGAACGCTAAATTTCCTGAATGTTGAAATGGTTACCACTTCTAAGAAAATTCTACATCTGGTCTTTTTAGTTTTCTCAAGCACTGAAGTCATTGACAGCGCGTAGACAAAAGACTGCGACGAAGTCAGGCCATAAACAGTAGACAGGCGACGTTGGCTTCGGGGTTTTCAGTTATTGGGTAACACAGCTAGCGTGCGGATCTGGACCAGCTCAAATTGTATTCTTACTTATAATTACACTTCTATTTAAATATATTTTCTGTCTCACAATTTATCCACGTGTTTTCTCTGTTTACACATCGAATAACCTCAACACTGAACATGATTAACAAGGCCAAATTTTTTGCTGTTGCAAAAATCTGTTCTCTTAGGAACAGGTATTTAAAGTGTCCTGAATTTTTAAACTGATTTTGTTCATATTTTAAAGTCAGATATGTAGTATCGTGGACAGGTTGCCTAAGAAATATCGGTTTTTTTTTTATTTACCGTACCGTATAATCTACCGTACAAAGTTCTTGCATTATATGAACCATATAAAAACATAGACCTTCTTTACGTATTATTCTTCTTACTGCTTCTTGTGAAATTCCTACTCGATAAGCTATTGTTTGCAAATACATCAATAGATTTATACGTACACTGCACAAACGACACTTGCTCTTTCTTACGTCAATGTACACAATGAGCGTCGAGTGGAAATCAACCTAACCCCAATCAACGATCTGAAACTTCTACTTCACGCTGTGATCTTCCATCAGGTCTTGAACAAAGAACAATTCCCAGCACGCTTTCTAAACTTTATTACTTATTATTATGTTCATAATATTATTAATTTTGTATTAATACAATAATAATATCGTATTATTATTATATTATTTCTTTATTTTTCTGCTTGTATTGTCTTTTATTCGTAATATATTATCGCAATATAATAACAAAATTAGTTTAAGGGATAATGGAACCTTAAAGATTTTTTTCAAATGAACGGGTCATTTGCAAACCATGATTCTTTTTAGACATTTGTTCTTCGTGATAAGTACTATATGACGCGGTAAAAAAATTTGATTTTGAATATCATGTTCAAAATCAGTTTTGCAAATCATTTTTTCAACAGATCTCCGCAGATTTAAAGATGTAGCATCACCCCCCCCCAAAGCAATTACAAATAATTTCCTAGTTTTTATTTGAAAGGAACATCACATATGTTGGTGGTTCCACTCGGTCCGCGAACTCTGCGAGTTCATAAAAATCTATTCCAACCCAATGTTCCATATGCGAGCGAAGCGGCTTCTCTAACTTTCGGCCAAAGAAACATTTCTAAAAATTTCTTGTTCGCTCGCATATGAAACTGGTATTAGGTTGGACTACCCTTTTTACGAGCGAGTAGAGCGAGCAACGAGAACAGTGTTTCTCTACTATATGTAAATGAATACTATACATTGTTTTTTATAAATATTTTTTATTGATAATTTCTTAGGGAATAACAGGCGATCGCTAAAATCTTCTAGAAATTGCTCAGGAAAATGTCCTTGACAACATATATCGAAGCGAACATCATTAGCAAAAACTCTGACGGATCATATATTTTTTAACAAGAACTTTAAGATAAAATATGCAAGAGAGCATTATTTAAAGAATTGAAAGAAGGATAAGTATGAGAGAGAAAGCAGGTTGTGACTTTTATAGATATAACTGTTTTACTATACTAGCAATAAGAGGGAAATTGAACAAAACAAAAGCTAATTAATTACATATATATGTCGGGTTCACATTATGATTAGGGTTAAGGGCGTGAAACAAATCTTTATTTGGATTGGACATTATTGTTATGCAATAGAGGAGATATGTACTAGTGTAAATATGATTATTACAGAATATGGCAAGTAACTGTGGTAATCAGATACTCGAGAAACTAATGACAATGATCCTAGGTTCAATAACGAATCCGCGATTAACGGGATAACAGAATGCGCCTTCTTCCAAGGTCCACGTTGTACCCAACTTCCTTGTTTACGGTTCAAGTATTACTGAACTAACTCTTTGTTAAAACATAGAATATCCACCGAGCGTAAGGACGCTATGTAACTAGCTAATGTGACCTCACGAGGGAATAAGTCTCCGTCGCGTTGGGGTGTGTCTAAGGACACGAGATCATCGGATTCGTGGAGAGATGCCTTCGTTCGGAAAGTGAGGGAAACTGACGTTGCTGTTAATTGGTCAATTTCCATGTTGGTGGTTAGAGGAGGATGCTAGCCGCCCTTGAGGGAAAATTGCTAGCGGGAAGCGTCGTTCGTGAGAAAAATAGATTTCCCCTATCTTCTTGTAGTTGGTACAATGACTGTTTGTCGGTTTGAAGGACTTTAGTTAATTAAATCTTAAGATTTATAACGGGTCCTCAGGCTAGCTGAACATGTACTGTGGAGATGCGTCGACGTCTGTTAATCATCTTACCCGAAGAATAGGACTTGTGTGTGGCGAGCCACGGCACAGAAATCGTTGGAATGTTTACTGTCGCGTGCTGCTACAACTATTTCTTTTAAGGAGAGCTATAGAATCACTCCATACCTCTGTTAGGTAAAAACGTTCATCCCTTGACCGCGGCTACGTTCGGCGACTGGTTGTCGCCTCGAGCCCAAGCTCACTATCATAAATCTGGAACAAATACAATCGGATTGAATGGCGGCAATCGCTTAATTACGGCTATGGTAGAATCTAGATTAAAGTGTTAAGGGACTTTCCCAAAATTCCAAAGGAGAGGCTCCGGTGTCCTTTCATCTCTGATATATATATATATATATGCTCAGATTTCAGAGCTTAGTTTTAGGAGTAATGTAATATCGTAAGGTAGTTCGAATTAGAAATCAGTTGAAAATAGATAAAACCGAGTACGTCGTCTTTCTGTGGTTCGTTTACATTTAAGAGTGCCTGCGTGACTAAAGGCACGTAGTTGGTAGTTCTTACATAGGTATGAGGGAAACAATAGACAACGTTAGAAGAAGGACGGTTTCGCTATCCAAGGCGGGACGACCGAAAGATCAGAGTGTGCGAGTCGAAAAGTGTGCGTGTTGCGAGAATCAGAGCTAATTGAGTCGTCGAAGAGTAGAGTCGTGAGAATTGATAGAGTTGTTAGAGAGAGAGAGAGAGTGTGTGTGTTAGATTCGTTGTGACGAGGGTGGTCAAATAACTGTAAAGTTATTTGATATAGATACGAGTATTGCATTTAGATTCCGTTAAATAAACATCGTTTTCTGTCCAATTTATATTTGTATATTCAATTTAATATTAATAAATTGTAAGTAATCGGAAAAAAAATGCTATCCTTATTTCCACGATATTACAGTAATATATTGTATTTCCCAGATTACTTTCATTAATATTCGTCTTAAGACATTAATAACACTCAATTTTAATTTTATCAAAGCAAAATAAATATTTTTGTTTAATTAAAACTCTACTCCTAAAAAAATAAAACTTTTCTATTTATGCAAAATTGCATGCAATAAAAGTTTCAATGAATACACTTCGTTTTGTAACTGTTTTCTTCAATCAGAAAAGATAACGGCCAAAAAATTATTGTTATTCCACAACTAATTGGAAATTTTGACAGTTTAATTCGATCATTGGATCGATTACACGTACGGTGATTTTTCAAATTCGGAATCAGTTACAGACCTGACGGAATCAGTTACTATCCCTGACAGGAACAGTGTGGCAAATCTATTCGTTCAACGCTGATTGGTTCCGCCATTTATAAAAGCGCTTCCTGCAGCAGTTATGTATAGATTGGTATAAATATAAATGTATAAAGTATACGTTTACAAAGTTGTCTGTAAACAAAGTGTAATAATATTTACCGTGTATTGGAGTATATATAACGACGGAAATAAAGAATAATAAGAAAAAGTAAGATATTATTAAAAGTCGCTCTTATTAATAGATATAAATAATAGTTAAATAACCTTTTCATAAGATTGCTAAAGATAACCTCAAAAGAAAATACAACTTTTTTGCAAAGTTTAACAATAAATTATATTACAATTTTAAATTAACATCAAATTTTGAGCTACACACATCTTAGTAATTAAATCTGTATGGTGTTATCCGTTTTTACTTTAAGGTGATTTATACTTCGTGTTTATTACAAATTTTTGCAGTCATCATAGAGAACATACAGAATTAACATTTAAGTTTGGAACGTTAGTTCAAATGCCTGATTACTCAGCCAAGGGATGCAGAAACAAGTCAAAGAGTGGTAAGAAAATGTATTATCTTCCAAACGATCCCAAACGAAGAGAGTAATTGCGAATTAATTGCGTAACTCTTGGTGGAAAATAGAATGTAATTGAATATAAATCCAATTTTTAATATATTATGTTTAACAAAGTATTTGCATTACATTATTCCAGTCATACAGTATTTAAAAAAAATATATAATAAGCATAAAAAATGTATTTAAGTTTTCATTAATAAAATTAGACACTAATGACTTTACGCTGTTAATTTCCCTAGGCCATAGTTGTACACACAGGTCTGTTAACTGCTGTAAAGGAGATAAGGTTCTTAATGTCGCAAGATGTACTTTACCAATCGGTCACCATTGAACACTGCGATCGAATAGCTAGGATTTTGTGTTTGGCGCCATTCTTCGGTGAAAGCACTAAAAGTAAAGAATATAAACTAAAGCAGTAAACTTATTCAATAACTAATACTATATTATGTATTTATTATAATTTCTCACCATTTATTTCAAGCAGATACAGATGTACAGATACAGATAAATGGAGTATTGTAGATACAATACTCCATTTATTACAGAAAGCATTGTTTAAATGAATATTAATTATGAACCATTATTAAACATGCATTATTATTACTAACAAACAAGTTTAACAAGACCACAATTTTCAAATTAAATATGTACACATATCTTTAATGCTTTTATATTTGACGCATATATTGGAAAGTAAGTTTGTTTTTAGTTTTTTCTTAATTTATTAAAAAATTGTGTAACTATTAACATTACCTATAACATACGTAAATAGTGTCATACTTAAAATATTACCCATGATTAAAAATTTTCAATGTTATTAAATTCTTTATTGAGGAAGCTAAATTATAATATAATTATAGAGTTTACAAAGGATTTTAATAATGAAAAAATATTTATTTTACATAACATTTATTAGACATTAGTTAGATATAAAATAAGAATAATATAATCATAATAATCATATATCTAAGATAAAAGTTGATCTCTATGATCATTAACATGGTGTTGCTTTTTCCTCACACCCTCCTGCTACACGCTTCGAAGCAGAACATACAGCGAGTAGATATTACGGAATCAGATCCAACAGCAAACAATACAATATGTATAGAACTCTAATCATGGCAACACCAACACCTTTGGTAGCCGAAGTTATGCACAAGTAACTAACCAATCGCCACCCTTAACACCAACATAGCCAAATCCATCAGTAATACGCTCAAGCAACCACCGTTACAATACTAACTAACGGCAATTACTTCCAGATGTAGCAGTATATGCACCACTGCGAACAGGCAGTACATTGACAGAGATTATAGAAGTAGCATTGGCAACTACTACTTATGAACCAAATAACAGGCAAACAAAAATAATTCCGCAAGACTTTCTTGACAAAATCAGAGGGAAAAAGGTAAGCGAAAGCAAAATGACAAAAACATAGAGCACGTGAAAGCAAAAAAACATCTAAACAAACTTGCAAAGGAAATAGAAAGTAAAATAAAAGATCATAATAATAACGAATTCTCAAAATTCATAGATTCACTTTCTGCGTACGAGAATTCCAACTATTTCCTATGGAAAGCCACGAACAAAATAAAGGAGCCAATTAAACTAATCCCAGCAATCAGATTAACGGACAACACATGAGCCAGAAGCAACGAAGAGCAAGCTGAAGAATTTTCCAACCACCTTTGTTGAAGTTATCTCTTCGAGGAACGCGTGATGAATGTGTATCAGAAATATATTTAAGTATAAGTGTAACTGTAAGTATAAGTATGTAGTATCGTGGACGAAAGGCCTGGGAAATATCGGACGAACTATGAACAGTGTCGCGAGAGCCGGGGCGCCGTCGGGCCCATTAATGTGTCATCGGTCTTTTCAAGTGCATAGTTTCGTGGAAAAGACCTACGTGACCCTGGCCACGAGCGTCTGCGGAACACGTGTGCGGTGGTCCTAGGAAAAGGACAACAGAATGCGACAACGGCCAGAGAGGGGAGTCGGGAAACAGAGCGCGAGTCGAGAAACAGAGTGCGAGTCGAGAAGCCGAGTGCGAGTCGAGCGGAGACGCAGGTTGCGAGTGGCGTTGCCGAGAGAGTGTGGATTGCGCTGTGTTCTGTACGTTTGGTATGAATAGTTCAAGTTAAGCCACAATCGTCTTTTCTGTCTGATTAACATCTCTATTGTCCACTTTTGTAAACATATTACATCACGATATTACAAGTATAAATATAAGCATAAGTATAAGTACAGTGTATACTAATCCAGAACCACACTGTGGCAGCGTTACATTACAACAGAGCTTCGAAGCCATGAGTCTATGGGTATTTATATAATTACGAAAGCTGGCCCGTCTATATATACCCTGCTGCACCATCTGTGCATGGCATATTCCTAAAAAAGGCTATGAGACTGAGAGGCCCTTCAAATTGATTTAGAGCTAAACAATACTCAATAGCATCAGGGACTAAGAGAACTAAATGCTAGAGAAGATGTAGTTTTCCTAGAAGTGAGTATTACTTCAACACCCTCCCTAACACTCGAAATCTTTACAAACGATTACTTTTTAACATCATTGTTATTTTTCAGACCTAATTTTTGTCGTAAATATTGAAATCTTGGTTTCGGTAACGCCTTCGTAAATATATCTACTTGTTACATCCGGCGACTCTCTACACAAAGCAGACTCCACGCCACGTGAGTTCTATTAGAAACAGTGACAATGACTGTTTTGTATCGTATCTGGTTATATTATTTATTGTTCTTACTTGGTGTCCGATTTTTGTTAGTTCCTTGCATATATTTTTGGTGTTTGTTCTTGGGTATAGGTCTCTAATTACTACTTTGTGGTTCTTTTCTGTTTTGAGCTGGTATGTATGATGTATAGTATGTTTAATACTTGCGCCACTTTTCGAAAGATTTTTGGAGTATTTGTTTGCACTTTGACTTGTTCCAGTTTTAATTCCTTTATACTGTAGTTTTCTCTTCCGACAGTGTTGTTTAATAGTTCAATAAGGGTATCTGTTATTTGAGCATGAATGTAGATCGGTGGTGGTTTAACGATATGTGTTGTCATTTCTTCCTCTGAACTCGTATCTCTGTCTTTTATCAGTGAGCTGAAAGAATTTCGGAGTGGGATGTCCTGTAGCCACTGGTACATTTCTGTATCGGGAACTTTTATAGCGCTTGTATTTAGGATTATTTTACGCCTTTTGTGAGCTGTTGCTACCTTCCAGTTTTCATCTTGATAGGATAGTTCGTTATTGTAGCTGTTTTCTTCCTGCTTTTGCAACGTTTCCATTTCTTTTATAGGCTTTCCTGTTCTTTGTTAATTGGTTGTTTTCTGCTTAACGTATTTGTAGCTTCATTTATGAAACATGTCACCCTTTTTTGTTTGGCGGCGGTATTGGTTGTTGCATTTTGAAACTTTTACCATGTGACAGTGTTCGTTAACGTTTTAACCTCCTAAATTCACTATTTATCGCACTAACACTGGAGCACATTTACTCGCACCTGTTTACCTCGACTGCTCGGGCAGAATTGTCATTACAATGCAATTATCTATATTGTTACATCGAGGCCTTTCTTCTATTTTGTCCGGCAATTTTCATTTTTAACGTGATGAACATTTTCTTCTACATCATATTTTAAAATTTGTTAACAATCACTGTTTACAAATTGACGGCAAGTACCTGATTTGGGGTTATACGTTCTATATACATCGAACGTAACAATAAGGAACACAGAAAGCAACTGAGATATAACACGATATTGAAATTAGAAATTAATTACACCCTCGTAGCGGTGCCTGCATCAACTTGGACTAATTCGCAAACGATGGAAGTTGTATATGTTAGAGCGAAAAGAAGCCTCGCGTATTCAATCTCAGAATGTCATGTCCGAAGGAAGTCCATCTCCAACGTAGCTAATCGAACTATGCGTCTAATCGAACTTTTCGGGGTTACTTTCCTGTTCGGTATCATTTTGATCAAAAGAACCTCAACAATTCAATTAAAACAACGTTTTGTCGATGAAATAAAAGATGTAGAAGCTTCATTTTTTCTATCGAAGAGATCTTAACAAAAGAACGATAACAGGTTGTACCTTAATGCCTCGATGAAAGAAATTTTATATTTTAACGTTTCAACATTTTAATGATACAATAGTATAATATTTTAATAAGAAGGGAGAAATGTACGATTTTATACTTTTAATCGGCAAAAATGATGTTGGAAGGGTAGAAAAGCTATTGAAAAACATTTGGATAATTTCTCATCGAAGCATCTGCAAATAGATTTTAATTCGATCTGAGGCGTCTATGTTGTCTGTAATAATTGTAGCTGCTGGCTGTAGATGTCGCTGCTGGGGTACTGCTATATTTTTCTAATTTAGATGCGTGGAAGAAAAATCGGACTACGGGCGCCGGGATTCGAATCCGAGTCCCGAACGTTCGTAACCTAAGGCGCTAACCACTGCGCTACCGTTGTCCGGTATTAGTTAGTTGCGGTATTTGTTGTCGAGTGCCGCGACAGATCTATCGGACGATGGCCCGCGGCCGGTTCGATCGTAACGTCGATTAACATGTATCAACGGCTGGACCCGCTAGTAACATCAAAATACAATTTCTTTTGTCAAGGGGAAACATTGAATTATAGGCTCGCCCTATCAACTCAAAATCAACTTCAAATGACGACTAATTAGACACTTTGGAAAGTTTCACATACATCACGATCACGATAGACATTACGCAGGACGATTAATTCGTTTCTAAGTTTCTCTTTGTACAGAACCATACCGTCGACCGATGGGTCCGCGGTAGAAAACGGTAACAAGGAAGGATGGCCGCAGGAAATCCCTGACTCCTAAAGCCGCGAGCAAGGAGGTTGGAGCGGTGGAAGCGGCGATTGAAGCCATGAACTTAGGTGATTAAGATTAAGGGTGCGCACCCTCCAGAACAATCTGGGACAGTCAAGACCTGCTTTTCCAAACCATTCTGGAGAGCACGGTTGCCCTAGCGGTGGTGGCCGAGCCATACAGAGTCCTGGACGCTCCGGACTGCGCCGGAGATACAGACGGCTGTCACCTGGACATCAGCGCCGGCATCGTCCGCCCACAGGGATCCGCTGGAGCGCGGCAACGGATACGCAGCGGTCGAATGGTCAGAAATGGCGGTAGTGGCCGTATATGTGTCGCCCAACAGCGAATGGACAGCGTTCGAGGAGTTCTTGGACGGGGTAGGCGACTGCCATTACGATTACGAGATATAGTATTACGTTATAATACATTACATTATAACGTATTCCGTTAAATTGAATTACGTTATATCATATTACGTTTTGCCGTTCCTTCACATACTGAGCAGAAGGCGAACGTTACCATTATCGCGGACGGATATTAAGACAGGTAGAGTGGGGATATGGTAAGAATAGAAAGGGAAGCAAGTGGGTCAACACAGCAGTTGCCCGTAACCAGTCGTCAGTAGGAATCGCAACCAGAGAGTTCTGAAGAAGTCGCTGGTCAAGAAAGTAAACGAACTGCGGAACGAAGCGCCGCGTATTAAGTTGGCAGCCTTCACGTAATAGAGTACATTCAGTAATATAGTATTACGTTATATAGTATAACGCTATAACGCATTACGTTATATAGTATAAGTAAAATCCAATGCAACCACAGCTATCAATATTGAAGATTAAATATGTAATTGAACGAATCTCCGCTTCTATTGAGGATATGTAGACAATTCGATGCGCGTTATACTCCACGTTTGATGCCAAATACAACGCACATCATCTGGTTTGCGCTATGTTCACTCTTTTCCTGTCAAATCCGATGCAATTATAATTTTTAATGCTCAAGGCTAAATATTCAATTCTACGAATCTCCGCTGCTATTGGACAAATTTCGACAATTCGATACGCGTTGTACTCCACATTTGCTGCTTTACACAGCGCACATCAGTCGGTTTGCACTATGTCATCTCTTTTGCCTGTCAAATCCGATGCAGTTAGAATTTTTAATGCTCAAGGCTAAATATTGAATTCTACGAATCTCCGCTGCTACTCAGGATACATAGGCAGCTCGATGCGCGTTGTACTCCACATTGGCTGCTTTATACAGCGCACTTCAGTCGGTTTGCACTATGTCATCTCTTTTCCCTGTCTAATCCAATGCAATTAGAATTTGTAATGCTCCAGGCTAAATATTCAATTCAACGAATCTCCGCTGCTATTCGGGATACAGAGGCAGTTCGATGCGCATTGTACTCCATATTGGCTGCTTTATACAGCGCACATCAGCTGATTTGCATTGTGTTAATCCTGGACCCTGTCAAATCCAATGGAGTTAGAACTTTTAATGCTCGAGGTTAAATATTGAATTCCACGAATCTCCGCTGTTATTAGGGATACCTAGGCATGTTGGGTCCCAAAGGTGCTAGTGGTATCATTGCACTGTTCACGCCCAGTAGTGCCAAGTGCCAACTCCTCCTCCAAGTCGGTGGGGCTGGTGAATTCTGACTTGTCAGTGGCTGCGTAGATGGCGACGTGGCTTAAGAACTCATCCTGCCCGAGGAAGAGAACATGCATCATGGCGTAAACAATCACACGTCGCAGACCCGATCGGGTGTCGTGGCGGGTTAAGCCTTTCGTTACTGGCGGCTTCTCCTGCGTGACAAGCGCTCTGCGTCAAAAAGAAAAAACTTTCCTCGAAACAGAGTATTTATAACTTCTTAACACACTCACTTTTAATTGAAATTTGGGTAGGCCTACTTTGGGGGGGGGGAGGACAATCGTCTCCCCTAACGCCACATTTAGTTAGTTAGTTCATAGGATAGGCCTAACGAGAAGACGCGGGGAGTGTACCGGCAGTAATTTCCAAGAGGTCTCGGGCACTGCTGCCAAACGTGTAGGTTGGCCACCGTGGAGTTTTTGTCAGTAGGAGTCTGGAACTACTCCACTAATTCTCCAGAATGCAGCGGAGTGTCCATGAGGATTTCTCCACGTAGAAGAAAAAAAGAAAGAAGGTGTTGAAGCATATAAATAGGTGATATATCGTATTTCAATTCTTTGAATTTTGTTTGAATTATTGTTAATTACAGTCACAATTTCTGATAATATCATGCACACGATTAAGTGTAACCACGCTCTTAATCGTCATCGTTGTCAATTACAATTATAATTCCAAGTTTACTTACATTCATTTTAACGAAACCAATGTTTACTGCTAGAACACGCACATATTCGTACAACGATGTTAAAAATCTGAGCATAATGGAAATGTACGTACAGCAGATACTCACAGGTAAAACCAACGAGACTAATAATAAAATCAATGAATTAGAAAAAAGGAGCTATAGACAAATATCTTATAATATACCGTGGCATAATCTGCAATTTATTATAAAATAATTGATCCGAGCAGTATCAATTATAAAAGAAGATGGCTGAATATGATAGACACTGTCGAATACTAATCAAATATAATGATTTAGTTAATCTTTAAGATTTAAGTTAAGATACATCTTTGAGGAATCAATAAGTCTTTCGCTAATAGCCTAATAGATCTCTTGATAGATCAAACGAAGAAATACCTAACCGCGATTACAGCCAATTGGTACATATTATTCGATACATAATTAATATTTGTATCACGTACAGCGATGCAAGTGGTATTGAAGAAAATAGCCATTTTATGTTACAACTATAACGAGTAAATTTACTCGTTTAACTTGAGAGGAATTAAAAAGGTACCTGACTTTTAAATAAGCATTAAATAAGAAATTTAAATATCGCAGACGGTGATGTAGGTGTTATTCAAGAAAAGAGAACATTTTATTTTGTAATTAGCACGAGTAAATGAACGAATATCGATAATATAATATAATGATTAATATGAATTTTATCTGGCTGATTATTTAAATACCATAACATATTTCACAGTAACGTCATCGACTGCCATTAGGCTCTTTTCCCTTTTTGTTCAAACTAATTGATAGTCGAAAACTAGTATCAAGGAGGTGTGAATTTAGTCGTAGTTTGTAGAAACTATTAAAATGATAAAAATGGATACCGTATTAAATCGTCGAAGGCGCCAATTTACGATAAATATTAAAAATTACGATTAAAATTGTTCAATTTGATTTTGTTATAATGGAAAACCCGTCCTTTGCTATGTCAAGAGATCGTTAACGTTTGATTGACATCTCGACACCTTGTCAAGATATATAAGGAACGCGGAAGTCGCGCGCGAGCTCTTTCGTGCCTGAAATTCCGGACAGTGAACATCCAAGAAGAATTTAAATATAAGGTAAATAAAAAAAAATATCAAATAACAACATTGTAACTAGTAATTTATAACGTCTAAGCCATTAATTTACAATACTTGAGAAATTAATTTACAATATTTAAGCTATTAATTTATAACATTTAAGCCATTAATATATAACATATAAGCAATTAATTTATAACGTCTAAACTATTAATTTATAACATTTGTTGAGATATGTATAATTTTCTGTGTTGGACTGGGTTAAATGTGTAGTAGAGATACTTGTAAGGGAATATCAGCGTGTGGATGTATGTGTGTGCGCGGCGTCTCGAAAACAGATGAATGTAAACTGTTCAGTCGGTTAACAGAAATATAATACGTTATATGGTATGCCGTTATAACGTATTACGTTATATGGTATGCCGTTATAACGTATTAGGTTATATGGTATGCCGTTATAAAGTATTAGGTTATATGGTATGCCGTTATAACGTATTAGGTTATATGGTATGAAGTTATAACGTATTACGTTATATGGTATGACATTATAACGTATTACGTTATATGGGATGACGTTATAACGTATTACGTTATATGGTATGACATTATAACGTATTACGTTATATGGGATGACGTTATAACGTATTACGTTATATGGTATGACGTTAGAACGTATTACGTTATATGGGATGACGTTATAACGTATTACGTTATATGGTATGACGTTAGAACGTATTACGTTATATGGGATGACGTTATAACGTATTACGTTATATGGGATGACGTTATAACGTATTACGTTATATATTATAACGTTATAACGTATTACGTTATATATTATAACGTTATAACGTATTACGTTATATGGTATGCCTTTATAACGTAATACGAAATCGCCAAGGTTGAACCTAACTATTTTAGCTTTGTTTTCGTCGAACCTATCCTTATCGTATTTGGCGCTTGCTTCTATATTCTTTATCGCCTGCTGTCTTACATTTTTTTTTTATTTATTTGTTGAAATTACAATCAATTCTCGCGTTGAGAATTTTCAGTAATTTTTCTGGCGTGGCGCAGTGACATGGCTGTTTATTTACAATAAGTTAATACTTATTATAGATAGGTATAATTTATAAGTATTATAAGTAAGTGCATATGCTTAATTTGGATAATTAAATGAATCTAACGTTTAGGTCTAGCGGGTAGTGCCTCTTCAGCCTGCGAATCTGGTCCGTCGTATCGAGTAGTCCAGTGATCAGGGGGTTTCGGTGTTTGTTGATTCTTTTGCTATATCTGTCGCTATATTTTGCTATTTCCTCTTTGACGGTGGGTATCTTGAGGTCGCGGTGTATTGTTTCATTGATTACATACCAAGGTGCGTCAATTAGGGATCTTAGCGTTTTCGATTGAAAGCGTTGGAGTATTTCAATGTTGGAGTTACTTGCTGTTCCCCATAGTTGGATTCCTTAGGTCCAGACAGGTTTTATTACGGTCTTGTAGAGGGTAATTTTATTCTGTATGTTTAGTTTGGAGCGTCGGCCCGTGAGCCAATAGAGTTTTTTTAGTTTGTCCTTTAGTTGCTTCGTTTTATCTGAGATGTGTGTCTTCCACGTTAGTCTCCTGTCCAGGGTCATGCCCAGGTATCAGACTGTGTCCCTGCTAGGAACTGTTGCATTGTTGATGGTGACCTGGGGGCAGGTTTGTTTTCGGAGCGTGAAGGTTACATGTGAGGATTTCTTTTCGTTGACTTTGAAGCCCCATTTGTGAAACCACTTTTCCATGGAGTCGAGACTTCGCTGGAGAGTGGATGAGGCTATTACCGGGTCTGCGTGGGTAGCTAATAGCGCTGTGTCGTCTGCAAATGTCGCTATTGTTATATCGTTTGATATAGGTATTTCGGCAGTGTAGATGGAGTACAGTAGGGGTCCGAGGACACTACCTTGGGGTATGCCGGCTTCTATTGGGAATGTTGCGGAAGTGGCGTCTAGGCATTTGACCATGAATTGTCTATTGGTTAGGTAAGATTTTAGGATGGAGTAGTAGAGGTGAGGTAGGATCTTTTTAATCTTGTATAGTAGCCCTTCATGCCATACTTTGTCGAATGCCTGTTGGATGTCGAGGAAAACCGCTGAGCAATATTTTTTCTTTTCGAGTGTTTGACTGATCGTATGAGTTAAGCGGTGGATTTGCTCTACTGTAGAATGATGTTTTCGGAAGCCGAATTGGTGATCTGGGAGTGTTTTCAAGTTCTCTAGGATTGGAAGGAGTCGGTTCGTGAGCATCTTCTCGAATAGTTTGGACAGGGTAGGTAAAAGACTGATTGGGCGATAGGAGCAGGTTTCGTATATCGGTTTACCGGGTTTAGGGATGAGGGTAATCAATGAGATTTTCCAGGCCTTAGGATAGTGTTCCAAGCGAAGGATAGCATTAAAAATCGATGTGATGACTGCTATCCCTTTTGTGGGAAGTTCTTTGATTGCTGTATTGCTTATTAGGTCGTGTCCTGCTGCTTTCTTGGGGTTTAGGCGACTGATTGTTTCCATAGTCTCTGCAGAGGAGAAGGGTTCGATAGGAGGGGACATTTGGAAGGGGGTGTGCAGGTATTCAGTAACGTCCGCGGCGGCTTTGGGGGAATGGGGTTTGAATACTTTTGACAAGTGTTTAGCAAACAGGTCGGCTTTTTCTATAGGGCTTCGCGCCCATCCACCTTGCGGACGGCGGATAGGTGGGATTATTTGTGGGGAGCGTGTGAGTTTCCTGGAGGCCTTCCATAGTGAGTAGTTGGCGTCGGCTGTGGGGGATAAGCTGGCGAGGTATTTATGGAAACAGTCGTTTTTATAGTTTTTTAAGGTTCTGGATAGCTTTCGACGGGCAGGCAGAGAGTTCTATCTTTTCTCTGTATTTTACGATGAAGGGTGCCGGACCGTAACTCATACGTATTCGCGACGTCTTCGTTCTGTAATTTATCGACGATCTCGGAAATTTGTGGGTCGCGACGTTGTTCCGTAAGTAGCCAATCGTCGGAGATTTCGGTTAGGTTAATTTCTTTCTCTACAATTTTGCTGAACGTACTGCGATCCAAGTCTACGGGATTTCGCGAAAAGAAATCTACGTGGGCCATTCGTTTACCTTCCCGGTACATAATGTCAAAGGTAACAGTTTGCAGGTAAGCCCACCATCTGTAAACCCTGTCGTTCAAGTGTACCTTATTACTGGATGCTTTCAGGGAGTTGCAATCGGTGACAACGAGAAATTCTCGTCCGTGTAAGTAATGACGGAAGTGCTTGACGGCGTTTACAACTGCTAACGTTTCCAATTCGTAGGAATGATACCTAGATTCCGCAGGGCTAGTTCTTTTGCTGTAATACTCCACTATTCGATTTTTACCTTCGACCCTGTGCATTAAAATGGCTCCATCTCCTTCCGAGCTAGCGTCCGTATGTAGTTCTATGGGGTAATTGGGGTCAAATATCATTAGCACCGGCGCGTCAGTCAGGACGGAAATTACCTTTTATCTTATCTGTTCGTGCCTATCCGTCCAAGGTATATTCTTGTTACTCGAGGTAAGTGCGTACAGGGGTTTCATTACTTGTGAAAATTTGGGAATGAAGTTTCGGAAATAAGAGGCCAAACCTATGAATTGCCTAAGTTGTGTGACGGTCGACGGTGCAGGTAAAGAACTCAAGGCTTGTATTTTACCCGGGTTTGGACGGACTTCTCCGTTACGAATTACATATCCCAAGTAGAGTACCGATGTCTTTAAAAAGGAGCATTTTGAAAAGTTAAAGGAGAATCCGGCTTTCACGAGGGTATCTAATACGGTGCTCAACCTTTCTAGGGCTTGATCTACTGAGTCGGCAATAATTAGGACGTCGTCCAAGTAAACAACAACGAACGAATACGCGAGGTCGCCTAAGGCGTTGAGAATGGCCCTCTGGAAAACGGATGGTGCATTTTTCAATCCGAACGGCATAGTCACGTACTCGTATTGCCCGTCGGGTGTGACGAACGCCGTATATTCCGTCGAATTGGGATGAATGGGGATTTGGTGGAATCCGCTGGCCATGTCCAGGCTAATGAAGTATCTCGCCTTCTGCAATCTCGCGATTTGATCCGCGATGAGGGGTAGGGGATACCGGTCCGCGACCGTATTTTTATTTAATGCCCGCAAATCTACGCACAGTCTATCTGAGCCGTCTTTCTTCTTTACAAGTAAGATAGGGCTCGCGAACGGTGAGTTGCTCGGCCTCACGATTTTTGCTCTAATTAACTCGTCTATTCTCTCACGCACTATCCTACGCTCTTCTTCGCTAAGTCGGTAGGGACTTCTTTGCACGGTAACATTAGGATCGATTAACCGTATTTCTAATTGGCCCGTGCTTACGCGAGTACGTGGGAAGCCCGTAATGAATGAATCTTTGAATTTCTCGAGGACAGAAATTAACCGACTTTTATCATTACCAACCACGTCAGTGTCAACCGCATTGATATTGATCAATCATCAAAACCCTGGCTTAAGATCTCGCGGCCAATCATGATATCATAGTGCAAGTGACTATCGGCCAGAACGTGGAAGGTTATCTCCAATGTAAAACAGTTAATGCGTACCGTAGATAAGATCTGGGATGTACTCTTAACGCAGGTGTTTCCTATTCCTCGCATAACTACTATATCTGTCGTTCTCCTACCGGAGAATTTCGGAGCGACAGATTCTCTAATTAATGAGCACTCGGCTCCGGAATCGAAGTAAAATGGGAACGACTCACCCAGATGACTTAAACTACCGGCTGGGGACTCCACCACGCAGGTGTAACGTCAATTCATATCAGAGACCAGGCCATACACCACGGACAGGATGGCACCCAGATACCTGCATATCCCTGGCGCGCACCCTCAATAGTCTTAAGTGCCTACCAGGGGCACTTGGCATTTTTATAGTTAAGGTCGTTCGGACCAAGCGAGTATTTCCTGTCGTAAATTCCGTCCCTTGTCCTTAGATACCCCCACCCCTAGCTTTCCTCAGACACAGTATCGTCAGTAAGACTTCACTTATTCTGTATCCTTAGAATAGTCAACATATCTATGTCGGTCTCTACTCTTATAAGTCGCGTACTTAATGTATCGTTATAACTAAGTCTGACATAACGTGGTTGGAGTGAATTGTGATTTATGTTAATTCAGTGCGTGTTACATTGTGATTGCTGAATTCATAATAAAGGTTGATTAAAACCAAGTTAATAGTTGTGTTACGACTCAACTATATTTTATTTTCACCAACCAACCCAAAAATTACGTGACACAGGAGTTGACTTTACGCTCATCCTTGGGGCCTGTTCTACCGTCCCGTCGTGCCGGGCAGTTAGATGCGATATGGCCTTCCGTATGACACCTGTAGCAAACCGCCTTGGACGGTGCGGCCGGTCGGCTTCCTTCCTGGCGTCGTGCATCCCTCTGCTGTACGTTCTGCATCCTCTTGCGGCAGTCCTTTATTCTGTGTCCGAGAGTACCAGTAATGACACCTCGTCTGGTGGCCCGATAACTTGCGTCGCTTAGCTTCGGGTTCCGCCGGTGCATCTCTCGGCGAAAATGTCGACTCTTCTTCGTAACAAAAGGGTCGCATTTCGCTCAGAAATTGGTCCTCCGTTCTGATATCGCTCGTGAGGGCCAATCGTTTAAGACGTTGGTCGTGTGGAATTAATATGTAGAGAGTGACAGCGTTAAGTATTTCGTCAAGCGTAGAATGTTGCCACCGCGTCTGCAGGAGGGAACGGACACGGCCGGCAAACGCCCCCGTGGATTCGCCCGTTCCCCGCGATTCCCTGGATACCTTGATTAACGATGAGGATGTCACGTAAAGTTGGTACTTGGGTGGTAGCAAGAAGGCTGGGTCGTAACCCAACTACTTATTTTCCTTTATAAAACTTTATTATAAATGTTCACACTTACAAAATAACACCGAACCGGAGAATAGGGGTTGTATGAGTACAGCAACTAGAAGAGGAACAAGAACTGCCCGAGCTGGGTGAAGTCTCGGTTTATATACGTTTTGGTTTTAGGATGTTGAGGGGCTAGGTGTAGGTTATGATGTAGAAAGTGTCCGAAGGTCGGGGGTCCATATCCTATCTCTGATGTGGACTGAGGTGCATCACAGTCTTGGCGTATGCTATGATGATAAGGTGGTGATGTGTCCAAAAGTGTTCGAAAGTCGACCGTCGATGTATTATCACTGATGTAGGTTGAGATGTGATTGATGTCACATACCCCCCTCTTTAGATTGATTTTGGTCCTCCAAAATCTTAGTGTTTCCTCAGTATGGAGCGATGGAATTGGACTCTGACTGGCTCGACTTGTACTTGTTCTTCTTCGTCGTGGTATATGCTTTTGCTATTTCAACCTGTGAAGGTTGTTGGCTGGTTAAATTTCGACTACGATTAATAGGGATAATTTGCGAAGTTTGACGAAATGCCGCAGTATCACGTGTTGAATCTTTCGTAGACTTTCTAACAGCCTGTGATATAGAATGAGTTAGTGGTCTTTGAGTAATGGTTTTATACTATCTTGTTGTTTCTTTATAGTTTAATTGTTATCCAGTTGTTCCTTTGATACTTGCATTTCTTTGTTTTGTTTAGCAACTTCTAAAGCCTTTTCAGCATCTACAACTGGTTTTTTTTCCATGCATGTAATTTCTTCTTCGACCAGTACAACTGTGCTTTCCTCTATAGTTCGTGTTTTTGTGTCATTTAGTAAACTTTTCAATTCAATTTGCACAGTATCTGGAGCTTTGGATACCGACTGACTATCATCTTCTGCATTTTCAACACCCCAATCATCAAAGATATCCTGAATTGCATTTCTTTCGTTAGTTATGCGCATTTTATCTGCTTCACTTATAGATTTATTCCTTCCTTCTGTATTAGCAACATGTATAAGTACGACAATTTTATTATGAATAATTTTCTTTTCTACATTAATTTTATGTGAACTATCAAAAGATCAATCTTGCCATTTCCATTTGTTGTTTCTTGTTATTCTTTTCTTTAATATCAATGTCATCTGCAGTTTCTAGATCACTACTCCTGAGGTAATAGGAGTTATAGAATCGTTTCTTGTCTTTGTATGATTTAATACGTCATAATTGTCTTTCTGGCTACAATTTTCAGAAACTTCTTGAGCCACAATTTCTGTTGACATTACTTCTATAATTGTTCCATCACATTCTCGCGCATAATCTATCAAATTAAATTCTTCATTTGCAATTTCAGCGTTCTTCGTTCCTTTTTGTTCGGCAGAAACATTTTTTCTTCATTGGAATTTACAACAGCATCCTTTTCATGTACAGTTAAAATAATATTTTCTTCTGTACTTTCATTCATATCATTAATATAATAGTTTCTACAGTTAGTACCATTACTTCTGAACTACTATCAACTAGTTTAGACAAATCTGTGTCTGTATCCGTGACATGCAATGTTTGGGCTTTATCATCAAAAGTTTCACGAAGTGTTTTAATTAATGCTTGACACTGAGCATTAATAACACTAACTGTATCTATATTTAACACTGTACAAACGTTGTGTTTCTCAATGTTTTGTTCACCCTCATTTGTATTAAATATTTCAACATCATTCGTACTTTCTTTATCTAAAGATGTGTCACCTGCATATCTTGAATGATCTCCAATCTCAGTTGTATTTTCTGCTTGCTCTTCTTGAAATTTCTCATCTTTTTTTTTTTACATTGATCATCAATTTGTGGGCCCTTATTTATTATTTCTTGTTCTACTTCATTAATCGCAACGTTCTTTATGCTCTCTGTCTCACTACTTTCCTTACTGTAGAAATTTTTTTTGTTTTTATTTAAATCTGTTACATCACATTTATTTACTATTAAACCATCTTGAATTGTATTATCTGTACATTCCAGGTGACTTATTTTTTTTTTTTTTTTTTGATTTTCTGGAATATCATGCACATTCTTTATAATATCAGTCGTTGATTCTGATATTAATGAAGAAGATACATCTACTTTTATCGATGATTCTACTTTATTAATGTCACTGTGCACTTCATCTAGTTGTTCCATAGTAAAACATCAAGATTGTTACAATTACTTAAAAAGTCATGGATTGTTATTTAAATATTTACTGCACCTTTCCATCAATGTAACCCTTTATGGCAGTTTGACATTCTACAGAACACCAATGCTGTATCAGTTTATATTTTTCTTCATCATGAAGTTTTATTATATCACCTAATTCTTCCTGATGTTTTTTTTCCTTTTTTTTCAATTTTCAAATAAGAGTGTGTTTTCTATGTGAATCTTCTAATTCGTGGTTCGCCTCGAGTAAGCGATTATTAACATCTTTGGAAAGTTTTTGGACGTTTTCCAGTTCTTTTCTAAGAAAATTATTTTGTTCGTTCATATCTTTTACTTTACCTTCAATTTCTACCCTACGCAATATTTCAAATTTATTTTCATTGACAAGGATCATTTTTCTTCTTTTTCAAAATCCAGTTTCAATTTATTAGTTTCTTCTTCATATTTATATCCAAAATCACCCACTTTTTCATATTCACCCTTTAGTTCGTCTAGTTCACATTGAAGGACAGATTATTTGTCCTTGTGGTTCAAGAACTACATTTTATCTCTTTTGCATCTTTAGCTCCAGCTTATCACGTTCCTCCATTGAATTACTAACACATGAATTAAGTTTGGCCTTCTTTTTGTTGTTCCAGCAGGTCAACTTCATATTTGTGACTTATGTTATTCCTTCTAATTTTATTGTTAGTTCTTCAATTTGTATTCCAAAAGATTGAACTCTTTTCACGTGTGCGTGTTTTTTTTCATCTATCTATCTGAATATTATAACAAAGACTTTACATTGAATATTTTATTAAAATTGTAATATTTTCATAAACGCTTCAAAATCCACAGTCTATTGATCAACTCCTCTATCCTTTCTCTTTCTCCTCACTAAAATAGATAAATTCCTAATGTAGTTCGTGGATAATTTTTTTTTTTCTCTAAAGCAAATCACATTTATCATCTGATATATTTTTTGAAATAATTTCTGTCTGTTCATTTTCTTCTTTTCCCCTACTTCTTTTTCTCCTTCTAATGAATTCTTTTTATTTTTTATTAGGTAATTCTTGTGAATCTTTAAAGCGCTTCGCAAAATTTTATTCGTGTCTGACTGTCTTGTTTGATTATAAACAATTTCTTCAAATTTTGGCGAAGTAGCAGGCTTTGTAGCAACATTATAACGACTGCTCCGTTTACTACCATCTAACATAGATGGAGATGGATTCTTGTCATCTTTATTCTCTAAAGACTTCTCTTGTGTATTAGCATCTACATTTCTCGACATAAGATCTGCTGAAGTTTTTAATTCTGTAGTGTCACACGCATTTTTCGCTGTCATCATTTGGTCTTCTTCTATAAGCAAATGTTCATTATTGTAAGCATCATCTCTTGCTTTTTGTATGGATTCTAATGATATATTTTGTTCAACGTTGTCTATTGATTTTGTATCATTTTCAGCAGTTGATTTACTAACTGCTTCTAATTCCTTCGTTTCAATTTGGTTTTCTTTATTTGTATCGCCGTCCAAAATATTTCTCATTGAAATATTATCCTTCTTGTTATGATCTTTTTCTGCTTCTCCTAAACTTTTACTTTTTTTGTCAAACCATTCTTGTAAATTTTGAGTATCTTGTGACGAAGATGGTGACAAATCATTATACAATACTGCAATATCTTCTTTCCTTCGTTTCACAGACTCTTTCTGGTATTCTATTGAGCTATTGACATCAAACATTAAGTCTGTTTTAATGAAAATATAATCCTGTGAAGCGGTGTCAATTGATACTTTCTTTTCGGCTTCAAGGATATTGTATGGTGGATTGGCGAGTAGTAATTTTCCTATTTCGCCTTTCAGGCCTCGGATAAAATCGATCACGGAATCTTTTAAAATCCTGTCGTTCATAGCTCGTCTAGTAATTTCGTCACGGTATTCGTTCGTTATACTGTATTGTAACTTATTGAGCGCTCTGCGGAACCTGATGATATAACTTTGCACACTTTCGTCATGACGCTGTCTCGTTTCGCGTAGCTGGTCTTGATGTTCTTTAACAGAGTCTTGGGTGGCTACGTTTCGTCTTAGGGCATCGTACAGGTGTCCGTATTCGTATATCGGTATATTGCAGATGGCCATTGCGGCTTTACCCGTGATTTTCCCGATTTTGATCATTTTTAATAGTAGCGTGGGTTCGCTACACATGGCTCGTAATTCGCGTACTTCGTGTATGAATTCTTCTACTCCGATATTGTCTTCGCCGTTTAATTGCGGAATACATACTATCGCGTCTTTGGCCCGTAAGCTCGGAGAGGCGAATTGCGGTGGACGGTCTTCGTAAGAGGGATGGTTGTCTTCTTCTGTTCGAATTGGAACGCATGGTGGGGAAGTTCTATCTCTCGCGGCAACAGATTCGTCCATAGTAATAAGGGAGCCTAGTTCTGTAGTAGCGTCGCGTCCTATTTTTATTTTAGAGATATTTTTGCCTAATAGTTCTATTTCCGCTGCACGCTTCTTATTTTCACTGTCGGCCGTCCGTTGTGTCTCTTCTACACGTTGCGCAAGAATTTCAATTTGTTTTTGAATTACGTCGAGTATGGCACGAATCGAATTGTCCGTACCTCCGTTTGTAGAAACGGTTTCAATAGTTTCGACTTTGTCTTTTCGTGATGTGGGCATGATTCTAATTGAGCTTATTGAGTCTGAACTATTGTTGCTATTTGGACTCGAAGCGCTTGAGAAACTGGGTTTTCTCACACGGTATCGTGAAAATGAATCCAGATTTTTCAGCTTACCGTAGTAGCTATGACCGTTGAGGAGTCTCAGGCATGTTTCCTCTCTGGTTGGTTCTAGATTCCGAATCATATTCGTAGGCTTGCTCTGCGCTGACCGTAGTCCTCTCGTCTAGTTTCACCGTAATGGAACGTTGAAAGTTGCTGCAGGGCTTCGTAGTAGCAAAGATTCGCACTGGGTCCGTTGATCCTTCGATCTTCAATGATGCGCGTACGCCGAAATCGTAATTTCGTTTGCACTGAAGTGAATAGATCCTGGCACGGATCGCCAAAAATGTCACGTAAAGTTGGTACTTGGGTGGTAGTAAGAAGGGTGAGTCGTAACCCAACTACTTATTTTCCTTTATAAAACTTTATTATAAATGTTCACACTTACAAAATAACACCGAACCGGAGAATAGGGGTTGTATGAGTACAGCAACTAGAAAAGGAACAAGAACTGCCCGAGCTGGGTGAAGTCTCGGTTTATATACGTTTTGGTTTTAGGATGTTGAGGGGCTAGGTGTAGGTTATGATGTAGAAAGTGTCCGAAGGTCGGGGGTCCATATCCTATCTCTGATGTGGACTGAGGTGCATCACAGTCTTGGTGTATGCTATGATGATAAGGTGGTGATGTGTCCAAAAGTGTTCGAAAGTCGACCGTCGATGTATTATCACTGATGTAGGTTGAGATGTGATTGATGTCACAAGGACGTCGTCTCTCGGCCACCGAACTGTATAAGGAATCGTTCCTTAACTTTAGACCAAGTAACTTCTCCGTCTCCCGTCATTCGTGCCAGCCAATGTGCTGCAGAACCCTGTAGAGAGTCACTTAAGGCAGAGTATAGCGCGTCATCTCGCAGGGGGTTGTTCTGCATGGCCCTACTAACAGCCGCGCACCACGCGGCTGGGTCGGCGCCTGCGACTTCTGGGTTAAAATGTGGTAATTTGGTGATTCCCGTATTTGGTCGTTGCATTAGCGTATGAATTAGGTTGTTCATGACAGCGACCTGCCCTTCCAGCGCTCGCAACCGTTCTGATCCCACTTCTGATGTCGGATCGTCACTGGGAATGGGGTTGTGGGCGTCAAATGAATCTTCTCGAGGATTAGCCATTGATACGGTACACACAGGCGTAGTTTATTGCAATGATAGAATTATTACAGTCTTGACAATTGATCACGGCAGTTCGGCACTCGCGACACTAGTGACGATGCTCTCGGGCTCAATAACGAATCCGCGGTCGACGGGATGATAGATGAACGTACTCACAAAATGTAAGTCGGACGCGTAATATTCACTGGTCGTAAAGAGTTACTCCTTTCATCAGTGAGATCGCGAGCGAGAGAATGCCTTTCCCGTCCCGATGATGCCACAGAGGAAAACTATAATGGGGTGTGTCTAAGGATACGAGATCATCGGATTCGTCGAGAAAAGCCTTCGTTCAGAAAGTAAGGGAAATTGACGTTGCTGCTAATTGGACAATCTCCATATCGGTGGTTAGAAAAAGATGCTAGCTGCCCTCGAGGGAAAGTTGCTAGTGGGAGACGCCGCTAGTTGAAAAATAAGTCTCCCCTATTTTCCCGTAGTTGGGACAAAGACTGTTTGTCTGTTTGAAGGACTTTAGTTAACTAAACCTTAAGATTTATAACGGGCCCTCGGGCTAGCCGAACATGTACTGCGGAGACGCATCGACATCTGGCAATCATCTTACTCGAAGAATAGGGTCTGCGCGTGGCGAGCCACGGGACAGAAACCGTTGGAATGTTTACTGTCGCGTGTCGCCACGAATATTTCTTTTAAGGAGAGCTATAGAATTACTCCATACCTTTGTTAGACAAAGCGTTCATCCCGTGACCGCGGCTACGTTCGGCGACTGACTGTCGCCTCGAGCCCAAGCTCATTATCACGACTCTCGAACAATTACAAACGGGTTGAATAACTACAATTGTTCAATTACAGCTATAGTAGATTCTAGGTTACAATGTTGCGGGATTATCCAAAATTCCAAAGGCTCTGGTGTTCTTTCATCTCCGACATATATATATGTCGGGTTTACATTAGAATTAGGGTTAGGGGCGTAAAGCGAATCTTCGTTTGGATTACACGTCGTCGTTATGCAATAGAGAAGACATTGGCTAGTGCAAATACGATTACCATAGAACCCGCGGGTTCAGTAACGAACCCGCGGACAACGGGACGGTAGCCGTACGCACTCGCAAAGATCTAAGTCGGATTCTGTGTTAATAGTCGCTGGCGTTAATCTCTTTTTTTTGTCGATGAGACCGCAAGAGAGAATGACTTTCCGTCCCGGTGATACCCCAGAGGAAAACTATGACGGGATGTGTCTAAGGACACGAGATCATCGGATTCGTCGGGGACATCCTACGTTCGGAAAGTAAGGGAAATTGATGTTGCTGCTAATTGGCCAATCTCCATATCGGTAGTTAGAAAAGGATGCTAGCTGCCCTTGAGGGAGGGTTGCTAGTGGGAGACGTCGTTCGTGGAAAAATAGGTCTCTCCTGTCTTCCCGTAACTGGGACAAAGACTGTGTATCTGTTGAAGGATTTTAGGTAACTAGATATTAGTGTTTATGACGGTCCTCGGGCTAGCCGATCACGTACTGTGGAGACGCGTCGACATCTGGTAAACATCCTGCCCGGAGAATAGGATCTGCGTGTGGCAAGCTACGGGACAGAAACCGTTGGAATGTTTACTGCCACGTGCCGCTACAAATCTTTCTTTTAAGGAGAGCTATAGGATTACTCAATGCCTTTGTTAGATGGAGAGTTCGTCCCGTTGACCGCGGCCACGTTCGGCGACTAATTGTCGCCTTGAGCCCAAGCTCATTGTCACAAGTCTCAAACAAATACAATTGGTTAGAATGACGGCAAATCGTTTAGTTACAACTGTAAATTTTAATTACAATGTTTTTATGGATTTTCCCGAGGTTTCAGAGGGAAGGCACCGGTGTCCTCTTATCTCCGACATATATAAATTATATTTAAGAAGTTTAGGATAGTTTAAAGATGAAATAAATTGCTTTTTAAGTTTAATCTCTTACTTTCGACGAAATCAAGTTTCTCTGGAATTTGGTGGAGTTTAAGATTTGATATCGGTGTCGTTGGAGTTATGTGACACTTTAAGGTGGAATAAATCTAGCGAGGAGTTTAAGGTGCGGCAAAGGAGCGTGGAATGTTGCAATAGAAATTTATTGCAGTGTTAGTGCATTGGTAGATTGATCAAATTTACGTGTAGCGTGGGTAACCAATGGTAAATATTTTGCAATGTGTATAATTTCTCAGTAATCTGAAGCTTATAAAATCTATTGACAACTAATGGAAATTGTTGATTTAATAGATCAATTTTAAATTCCTCGTTAATCTAAATTTTTTTAATCCTATTTACAGCTAAACCTTACGACGAAAAATTAACGAAGTGGAATAAAAATGGCATTGTGATTCTTCTCGTCGTGTATTGGTGTCACATCAAATTTAAGAGACAGTTTTACTTGCGGATGCTGCATGTTACGTTGGTGAGGTCGACGAAAGCGTAAAATAGGAACTCGTCCGAAATACACTAACGCGGAAGGTTAAATTTAACGCAAAAGGCTGAGAAATTAGTTTAGAACTCGAAATTTCATTGGTACGACGCTCTTGAAACGCATTCAAAGAGGTCGGCGACCTCGAAAGGGGATGAACGCAACTGTTTCGTGGGAATTTCTTATTGTGGCTTATTTGGATGAAGCTGCTTTAAAATCAGCGCTGGATTCGTCTGTATTTTGCCCGGAAATCATAAAATGTTTAGGCCAGGCGACTCCATGTACAGAAAATGTTATGTCCACTTTTTACGTCCGTAGAATTCAACTCTTTACTACTATGCACTTCTTCTCCAAAAAAAATATCGCGTTTCAATATTAAAAAAGTTTCAATAATATACTATCCATTAGAAGAATGATAACATGATAACCTTACAAATTATTAGTATTAACAAATTCTTATTGTCGTATAGAAATGCCAACTATTGCTTCGGTAAAACAAGCAAAGGAATTTTACAGGTAAATTTTATAAATTACAAGTCATCTTATAACGCAAAATACGACGTGTAAAATTGTCTCAATTTATTAATAGTATTAATAAATTATTATGATAAAAGATGCAGGAATCTTAGCCTCATGAGAAATTAGAGATGAAAATGAGTGGGAAAAGATTAATCACTGGTCCTCCTAAAAAGATGCAGTCCCATGGATAGATGGTTGTGCGAGTATTAAAGCAGCGCAAAACCGTTCCCCGAATTCTCATCCCGGACGTCGTACGACCAAAGACAAAAACAACTCACTCGAGGGCATTGCGGAGAGACATTCATCGAGGACACAATAGTATTATTCCAGGAAGTGCTAGTTCTTCCTAGATTCCGGTTACAATGTTCTTAACGCGTGGAAATTAGTCTTGACCAGGAAACATCTATAACGGCATGTATTTTCTGCCGTGATTGTAAATCTGTTTGGAACATGCGGTTTGTCCGTTAATCTAGGCGCTGTTGTTCAATTGAGTCAATATTATTTGTTGGTAGATTAGTGTGTGCAAGAGCGCTCTATCCATTATTGACCAATTCGAGCACGTATTGGTAAATTTCACACCGGCAATTACGGTGAAATCGTTCGTGGTCGCTGGAAATTAGCAGTATCGTTTGCGGTCGTGAGCTGATTGACACTGCGTGAGCGGGGAATTATGTGAAGCAGCTTTGCTTTGTCGTTTCATGCATTTAATAGGTTTACGGCGGTGGACAGAGTTTGTAAAACATGAAGACAAGGTAGAAAAAGATTATTTTTCATTTTTTACTATTAGATTATTTTCAAAGTGATCTTTTCAGTGAAATATGATTGACAAAAAATAAGATCTATAATTGAATCATTATAGAAAATAGAATAATATTGATAATAAAGAAATAAAAATCAATTATAGAATAACATATAATAATAATAATAATAATAATAATAATAACAATAATGTGGATAGACTTTATGTTTACTTTTATATGTATAATGATACTGTTTGATCCTTGAATTAAAGTTAAGATTAACGTTGCGATTATGATTATCCTTTGTCTGACTAAATATATTTGAAGTATCAATTACAGTAGAATTTTTGAAAGATTCTTGGCTGTTAAACAAAAAACTGGTTCCTTTATATTTCGCTCAATTATCATAGAATCGTGAAACTGACTTTCACTTCAAATTTTGTCTGTTTCAGGAGTAACAAGTACCTGCAAAAATCATCCATCAGCCGGATATGTGCTGTCGGAGGGTTTTTCATTAGCATTCCCGTCTTTCTAACTGGTAAGAACCAATTCCTTCAATTCTGTCAACTTTAACCTTTTGAAAGATACTAGTACATAAGTTATACGTTTAATTTTTCTTGAATTCAGGCATGAATCTAAAAGATACTGTGAACTATCTCTGAGTGTATGAAATCAGTTTAGAAATCCAATGGAAATAAAGTTAATTTTAACGCCGAATAGTCATTATTTTTCTTAGAAAAATAAAAATGATCGTCTTTTAGGGAAGTTTTAACAGATTAATTTATAAAGAGCTGAAACAGAATATTCATGTCATGCATGAATACGGCTGGTGGATGGATCGAGATCTAATCTAAAGTTTACGTTGTGTCATGCTAGTTTACACAGCTATCATTCGCTCGATCGAACGTTAAGCTGTTGAACTCGATTCAAGACGGACATTTTGACTCTGTTCAGAAGAAAACTGTGTTTTAATAAATTTGACGGAATAGAAATTATGATAGACTACAATGTTTTTTTAATTATATCATAAAATTTATTTATTTTTTTTTAATGTCATGTTAGAAACTTCAAATACTGTCCAAAACTTCGAACGTAATCGTTTTAGAAATTTGTAAATTACTTAACGACCAAAAATATTGAATTCTCTATTGTCTGAAGATAGATTCTCTATAATTTAAGTAATTTATTCGTCGAGAATTGATATATAAAGACTTAAATAATAAATTAATTGAAAAATAATTTGCGACTAGTATTGAAAATTTCAATGAAAAGCATATGTATATAGTTTACGCTTCGAGAATTATATGTATTGAGAATATGTATTTGCGCTGATTCTTTGTCCCACTTGTTATGGCATACGTGTTATAATGATCCTCTAACAATGCTTTCAGGTATGATATTGTATACATTCATCCAGTTTCATTCGACGCCGGTGTCACGTAAAATGGATACTTGGGTTGCGAGAGAAAAGAAAGCTGAGTCGTAGCCCAACTATTAATTCTCTTTTATCGAACTTTATTATGACTTTGGCACTTACAGTAGAATAACGTTGAACAGAGAAAGGGGTGTTGTACAAGAACAGCAACTAGAACGAGAACTCCCCGGGCTGGGTGAAGTCTCGGCTTATATACACCCTGGCTTGGGGATGTTGGGGGGTTTGGTGTGGATTCCAAGGAGTCCGAAAGTCGGGGTTGGGGCCTTATCTCTGATGGGGACTTAGATGCGTCGCGGCGTTGGCGTCCGACAGTCGGGAGTCGATGTCTTTTCTCTGAGAGGTAATTGGTGTCACACCGGCAATCGTTACGTCGGTTTTCATAGGCCTTGGCATCGTGTTTTGTGGATGCGCAATGGTCCATAACGTCTTCGTGTGGCAGAGGGTAAGAACATATCGTTATTAAAAAAGAAAACGAACACGTTCAAACACGTCTAAATCATCTTTTATGTGTATTTTACCCGGAAATCATTTTATCGTGAAATTTTGTTTTTCAGAGTTACCATAATTTATCTGGTAGAGTTCATAAAAATTTTTCTGAAATCAATTGCAAGCTTTTAGGAAACCAGGATTTTTCACATTTTTAAGAAGCGTTATAATTATATTTCTGATCTTTATTTTATTCGTGCGAAATTGAAAAGTACGCAAATGGCGCAAAATGCATAAAATGCGCTAAAATATACGTATATAAGAAAACAAATCTCGATTAAAATTTTATTTCTTTGATTATGTTCGTAAAACTACAAACTTGTATAAAAATACGCATTCTAGTTATAAGTGTTAAAACATTCGATCTAGTCCTTATCACATTCATGAAAACCTCCATTTAACCATTCGTTGTATCAACAAACATTCATATGCAAAACTTACCACCTACCACATCCTCCGCGTATTAATATAATCCCCTTTTATAAATTATACACTTTAGAATGGACTGGTTGGGTCAGAGTCATATAAGCTTACAAGTTCTCGAGGAGTTCTACCGAAGTTACATTTACGTTTGCATAATTTCACCGAAAAAGATACTCTGTAGAATGACAGGTTCGTTTGTTTATGTGATCCGCGATCGCAACTATTTCAAGGGGATTTTATAAATAACCATACACACGATATTCAGTGTATTTTCGCATTCTCGTTTATTTTTGGGAGATTTGTAAAACTGTTGAACAAAATAATTGAGTAACGATTATATTTGCTGAGAAAACGTCTTTTTCTCTGTACTCCTCCTTCTACTTCAAGCATGTAGTATTGACAATAGGATTGACAATGGCTGAAAGTAATCCAAAAGAGTTTTCACCATGGTTATCGGTAACGAAAAAGATTTGAATCATCTTTAATACTTATTCGTAACTAGAATCATTTCAACTAAAATGTAAATTCTTATATTATAACTTTTTTAATTTGTTATGGCCCCTGACTACAACCTAACCTATCATTCTTATTTCGTAGGAGAAGACGAATGCCGTGAAGGCGTTAGCGCGCGAACAGTGCGAAGGGGCGGTACAGCTGCAGCGTCAGCAGCAGCTGCAACAGCACCAGAACCAGCCCCAGCTACAACAGCAACAACAACTACGTGACCCGTTAACCATCCACCATGCTGGCTGCCCAACGAAAGTCGGGCCCGTGACGAACCAACTAAATACCAGCCACGCAACGCACGGCCGAGCTGCACAGTACCAACACTATCATCACCATCATCATCATCGACACGTGTCAATGTCTCCACCGCCCTTGTTGCTCTCATCGCCAGCTCCGATCGCGGCGACGCACAATCATCTGAACGTGAGCGGACACAGAAACGTGGTTACGCCACCGGATATACCAGCAGATAGATCGCCACCGAGTCCTGGAAATAAGCTAAATAGATCGCAGCATTTGCCACGGGAAGCAACCGGCAGCGTCAGTCCTGGTCTTCCGGCTGCCACATTAGATCTAAGTAGCGCAGCAACCACCAATAGTCCGCATGAATTGTCCACGTTAGTTTAGAAATTTGGTCCGAACATTATATCTTCACATAGGATTGGAGATTAATAGTTGATAGTTAATTTACACATCGATCTTTTTATTTGTAAATTGGGTCGTGGTTTAGAGTTGGTTTGTAAAAATTCGGTCCTAATTGTTAAATGATGAATATTGATTAAGAATAATAGGCATTGATGTACCAATCTTTTTTTAACTTATATACTTGAGCACACGCATTGGAGATTTCACTTTTATTCAGTGAAACAGCAACTTCATTACTCGCTTATTCAATACGGCAATTGCATATATTTCATGGACATTTTAACAATGTTTTGAATAATTTCTAACGGTACAATTGTGATGAAGTGAAAAAAATCGTGATAAGAAACAGAGAGAAAACTTGCTCGTTAATGAATATTGACCAGAAATAAAGTAATTTCTAAAGAATATCCCGAAGACGTCGTAGATATTACGAAAGGAATGATTAATTTATACCCGCCTGTATCTTGCCATTACCATACTATTATTATTATTATTAATATTGTTAGTAGTACTTGATTACATTATTATTAATATTAATATTATTGCCTTATTATTATTAATGTTATGGAACCTCTAGTCCTAGGTTACTTTCGCTGCCACGAAAGGATAAGATTTTCGAATTTTTGACTATTACGTGTAATTCAAGTTTTCCTGTTGCGCATGCGCAGTAGAAAGAAAGTTAGCGGAACTCAAATCTCGAACTATAGAGAGTTGAAAAGCAGTAAAAGTAAAAAAGCACGAATAACATTTGTATTTGTGCTGGATTAAGTTTGATAATTGAAAATTGAGTTTGATGATAACATTTTTTTCGTATTCGCTTTGGTAAATATTAGTTTTATTTAAAATTGAACAAAGCATTTTATGTTTTTCAAATACGGCACATAATCGTAATATCGAATTTTGTAAACTGATAGTAAGAAACTCTATAATTCGAGACTGGAACTTTGATCAAGTTCACATTGAACGTAAACTGACTTAATTTTGTTATTTAAGCGTATATACTATACGTGTTTGTTCCTTCTTCTCTTGTGCGCAGGCTATAGCTTAATTACTTCCAATAAACGCAGTTATATCGAATCAATGACCGATACAAATTTAGATATCAGGATTATTTAAACAAGAGATTAAAAACTAAAAAGTATTGTTTTTATACTGCATATGTACATATGCAATATGAACGACAGTTTGTGTAATAATATGTACCCCTCTTCTTAGTTTACTTTTGTATATTTTGCGACATTTGATATTAATTTTATGAGGAACGTACTTACACTTTATCTTTGTAATTAAATGTGAAATGAAAGAAAAGAAATGACATGAGAAAAGGAAATTCGATGTATGAGTATATACGAATTGACGGAATTAAAATTTAACGCTATATTTAAATAGAAAACGTGAAATATCTTGTCATCTTAAAATAACTTGATCATTCCTATTCTTTTACATAAAAACACTTTTCGACTGTAACTTAAGAAAAATGTCTGCTAACGTGAAAAGTGCCAGAAAAAATTAACAACTTCCATTAAATTGGCAAATTTCTCATTAATATCGTAAAACTCGCGTTTACAAAGATCAGATCAGTGTACATAATATACAAAACAAATGCAGAATATATAAATATAGCACATACGTTCTGAATTATATTCGAATTAGGCAGGGTAACCAAGTGAAAATATGTAAATTTCACGATGTGTAATGTACACTTTATCGAACTTGTAAGTAGTGTAGAAATAGAATATTTTACACGTAACAAAATATACAAACGACAATACACAAGTTAAATTATTTGTTAGATCCATGTATAACAAGCATAGTACAAAAGTGTTTTAGCTTTATGTACTGGTAATTATGAGAAATACCAACTTAATAGATGTATTTGGTATGTACCTAGTTAAGAAAACAATAAATTATTCTGAACAGATAAAGCGTTTAGTAGCTTGTGAAGTATGAATTTTCGAAAACGTAAGTATTTTATATCTAAGTAGTTAAGAAACGCGAGCAAGGGAAATCAAACAAAGGAACAAAGTTTTTTTGTTTAAAAATATTTAATTTGTTGTTCTATTATCCGAGGTTAGAAGCGATAATGTACAAAATCTGAATAAATAAGATTCCTCAATATTATTGAATTTTAATTCTAGGGTAAAGTAATATATCCGCATATTTTATTTATATACAATATGTATAAATAATGATGTGATTTGACTAATTTTGTTGAAAGTATATTTGTACTTTTTACGTAAAACTTTCTTGTCTTTTACAAACTTTCTTGTAATTAATAAACCAGTAAACACAATATTAATAAAATCTATTAAAATTATAAACAAACTCATAAGTTTTAATTTTAGTCCTTAAAGGTTGAAACATTTTGCACCAATGTCGAGACATTTGTTTTAATCCAAAACATTACTATACTGAATCGATAATGTTGCATGTGCCACGAAAATGACGATAGTGTCAGATAACTTGTTGTGAAACGAAAAAGCATTGCATGTACATTTCTGTTGTTTTGTTGACCATGAGTTTGATGATCTTTTAAACTTGCCCACAGCTAAGAAATCAAACAGTATATCTAAACGAAATTAATTTCAAATTATTTTTTAGGTTCTAAGCTTTTATCTAATCTTTCAGAAGTTGCAAAATTTATTCCACAAGAGTCTTTTTTATCATAACCAAGTACACATCTTAAAACCATTTAAGTCTTCCTTAGTAATTTCTTCTTATCTTTAATAGTAACGAAAATAATTTAGATGAACGTTTTAAAATTGACACCCTGTATATTAAAAATAAAAGATATATTTTCTTCATAATTGGATAGGCTTTTTACAATGGCAATGTACAAATATCAAAATTGCAATTATACTATAACATATGTATATATATAAGCTTCACATTTAAACACAAGATTCTTTATTATATTTTTTAATACCAATATTTTAATAATTATAACAAGGGTTTTTTAACAAGAGATGTATAACATTGTATACAAATTTTCAAAAACCTATAGATAATTTCAGTTATGCTCTTGCATCATTAATTGTTGATGTAACTCTTACCTCAATTCCATCTAGTTCCTTAGACATTACTATTTGACAGCCTAGCCGTGACCTGAAATTAAATATTATATAACTGAATATGTCAATAAATATATTTATTGCTATACAAATTAATACTAATACACAATAAGATTTCTATTTATCCATTTGAAAATCAACATTGTAAATATGCTAATTCCAACATAGATTTGTAATGATTATAGGGTCATAAATAAAAAACTATGAAAATTTATTATAATTTCAGTTTCGTAGTATTCAGAGATAGCGATTTGAAATTCTACATTGAGATGCAGATTTCGAAATACCCAATACTAACCTGTTTTTACATAAATTTAAATAGAAAAATTCACTTTATAAAATATTAAAAGGTAATAGAATTAATAATGTGAATGATTTGATACTGATTATTATGAACTAACGTATCTGTTAATTCATATGCTCAATCCAACATGTCTAATTCTTCATCTGTTGGGTTGTCAGGAAGTGCATCATAAACTTCTTTCGAAAATATTAAATGGCACGTACTACAAGTTAATGTTCCTTCACAAGCACCTATATCAATTATATTTTAATATTACAACATACTTATATAATAAAGTATCAAAAGTTAAAAATAATAAGAATATTAAACTTGATAAAAATGAAAATTTTCAAATATTTTCTACCTCAAAATTATTTATTTTAAATTAAGTAAATTATGCTTCTTTAAAACATACCATATCCATCTAAATCAATTTCATTATTTACTACTATGCCTAATATAGTATCTCCAACTTTCTCTTTGCTTTGATTCTCTCTCCACTTGCTTTAACAAACGTTATATTTACTCTGAAAATAATATTTATGAAAGATAAAAATTATCTCAATATAATTATTTTCTTTATTTTTTGTGTTTCTTCAATTAATCTTCTCTTAATTATACCTTAATTATATGTATCACTTATGATAATAGAAATAATTTAAAAATAAGATATACTTGTCTTAATAATATATAAATAAAATTCGTATATCATATATTTATAACAGTGTTATATTTTTAGTTGTTCACTGTCAATGTTGTTCTTATTAATACTATTCTATTAATACTATGTTATTTTTCTAGATGTTGTACTCCTACAAAGAGAAAAATTTCTTAGACATTATTATTAGCATTATTATTTTGACACCAATTTTATATTGGAAGGTAAGTACTGAAATTCTATTAAAAAAAGAAGGAAAGCACAAGAAAATTTGTATCACTTACTCTTGTTTTTCTGAAAGTGGTTGCGTGGTCGATATTCCTCTTGTTGCCTGCAAAAAGGGCAACGTTGTGTTGCTTGTATATTTTGAATAATTTGATGCAATACCGAGAATTGATCTCGAAAATTTTTGTAATTGATTTACTAACGCCATTCCACTGTCATAAATATCATGAGTATGGGACACCCTGACCGAACACCAGATATTGCGGAAAATATCAATTGTAGATCAATTGTACTTTGTACAGAAACTTTCACGGCATTCTTCGGCTGCTATACTGGGACGTTCCTTTACTGTGATAGGTTATAAAACGATTCCTAACACAAGTGACGTATCTCTACCGGACACGTGCTCTTCGGGCCACACGTTTTATGATACAAGACCAGCAAAATGATCAATGTGTAATTTTACATATCTTACATTTTTTCCAAATGAAATATTGTTTTTATTAAACGTTTAAAACCTCAGGCAACATTTATTTCATCTGATTTCAGTTTTACAAATATATATCTATAATACATATCTGTATAAATTACGGTCTGGTTATATCAAACAGGGACCGACACTCGCTAGGGAAAACTGCCCAAAAATTGAATCGTAAAAACCAATATGAAAGATAACAAATTTCTCGTTCTGCGGAACAAATAGAAATGAGCAGAGTATCTTTATCTTTATCTGAGACATTCAAAGCGTATCACGCATACGCTAAACCTGAAGAAAACTTTCTTGTCTTCCATGTTCATTTTTCCCTTTCCATAACGGTTTCTTCTATATTTATTTATATGTTCGTGATTGATGCTATTGACAACATACAACTAAGGGGAAATACGAATAGTAATAGATAGATGTATAATTCATTATGCAATTTTATAGAATTAAATCTTATTTATCTTCAGATATAAAAACTATATTTACCAGCTGAAACACTAACGCATATGCAGTATAATATAATCTACTTAATAATCTCGTTTTAGTTATAATATGTGATTAATTCTTTTGCTATTTCGCTATAAACAGTTTTTTGTGCATACAATATTTTTTTATAGTATTCTAATATATTGTTAGATATTGTAAAGAAAGTAAAATACAGTTATTGAAGTCTGGGAACATTCAATGTTAACCTTGCTTCAAAAAATAATCTTTCGAATGAATGGGGAATAGATTTTTAGTATTATAGTTGGTATAATGTCATCATTGTTTACAATGTGTTAGAGTTAAAGAAATGAGACAAATTAATATTTCAGAAGCAAATTCAATATTTAAATGATGTTATTTTAAAATGGCAGATGATATGAATGTTCTTTTTATACGAGGAAATGGAAACGTATGTATGGTAATGGAAACGTAATGGTTTTAACATTATTTTAGTACAAGATCTTAGCATAATAGTAATTAACAGTATCCATTACCTTTTAGTCGATTTTTGAAAAATGACATATATGATAATTTGCAATAGTTTGATAATAAAATACTTGTATCAATATTAATAACGTATAATTTGCTATCTCAAAAGGATACAGACACAGCCAATGATAATGTTTGGGATGATAGTGCATTAATAGAAGCATATGATAAAGCAATAAATTTAGCAAAAGAAGAAGTTATCAAGCGAATGGGAATGGATGTTGGAAATTCTCAACCGAAAGGAAACCTACAAAATCTTAAGCAGCCTAAACACGCAAGTAAATTACACAAGGTTGTGATTTTGATAGAATATTACAAATTTGATACAGAATATTATTAAATATATTGATTAAGAAGCAAATTATTTTATTTTGCTATTTACTTATATTTATTTGTATACACATCTTTTCTCTATAGAAATGGATCATAGGAGCACCTTGTCGTGCAATATACTCAGAGGATGGAGAAATTTATGAAGCTATAATATAAAAAATTTACGAAAACAATGGCACGTGTGTTGTAAAATTTGTAGGTAATACCTTTAGCATGATGGTTATGTCAATTAAGAAATGTACTAAAAATACATATATATATATGAAGTAAAGGCTTTCGCATAGTCTATCACAGTGTCATTCAGCAGGTCCTTAACTGGGCAGGAGTACCTGTCAATGTCTATGGGGAGACCCGTGGGATATAGGGTCATGAACCATAAACGTGCATGTTACTTATTGTTCATTATTAGCTGCTTGGAATATAATTCTCCTCATTAGACGAGTGATTATTACTACATATATCAAGGCAAACATTTATACATATACATTTATGCACGGGAAATTCTAATACATTGCCTGTAAGGACAGTAACTGAATGGCACTCAGTCATTCTATTAAATGACAAAAATTTCTTTTACTCTGTGTTTAGGCTATGGTAATACAGAGAAAGTCGAGTTGAGTTCTCTTTTAGAATCAGAAGGTTTGCAAAGTCAAATAGCACAACAAAAGAAAGCTTTGAAAGAGAAATTCAATGAAGAGAACGACGAGACTTGTGAGACTAATTTTTCTACAAATGTAAATTCGAAAAAATATAATGTAGAAAAAATGGATTGTGACTCTGAAGAAGCAAATGCGTATAAACATCGCTTCATACCGGGACCATCTTTCAATTCGATGACTGATATAATGCCACCTGCACCTCCTTTACCACCACAATTAATGGCCAAGTAAGTACAATTTAAAAATTCTAATGGAATGCTGAATACTTCTAATATTAATAAGTAATTTGGAATAAGTTTAACATTTTATTTGGAAAAGAAATACGAAATTTTAATAAAATGTACTAGATTACCAGATAATGATACAGACGCACTTTCAAGTATGTTGATGTCATGGTATATTAGTGGTTACATGGTATATTACACAGGTAATTATTTCATATAAGTATTTTATTGTATATTAAATTTTCAATGGACTATGTTATTTCTTTTGTAGGTTATTATCATGGTTTGAAACAAGCAAGAAACTATCAAGAGAACAGGAAGAACTGTTGATTATATCAATTTTTTCAATAACAATATAACGATAATATAAGATATAATAAAATATAAAACTCATTGTATTTATTTACTTCAATTATTTGAAATAAAGAACAGCTTTATTTTCATATAAGACTTTAAGACTTTTTTAAAAATAATTACTAAGATAAGAAAACATAAAAAACATATTTTTGATAAAATACACTCACATATATATGTCGGGTTATCATTAGGATTTAAGGCGCGTAATGATCCTTCGTTTGAATTAGCCATTGTTTTACGAAACAGAGAATATATTTACGCGAATAAACAAGATTTTACAAAATATTATGAATAATGAGTTTAATAAATAATAAGATTAACAAACGATAAGTTTAACTAATAATTAGATTAAAGATTAATAAGTTTAACGAACAATAAGAGGAACGAATAATTAGCCATTGTTTTACGAAACAGAATATATTTACGCGAATAAACAAGATTTTACAAAATATTATGAATAATGAGTTTAATAAATAATAAGATTAACAAACGATAAGTTTAACTAATAATTAGATTAAAGATTAATAAGTTTAACGAACAATAAGAGGAACGAATAATATGTCTTACGAATAATGAATTTAACGTATAATGAGATTAACGATTGATAGGTTTCACGAATAATGAATTTAATTAACGCTATTAACAATGTTCCGGGGTTCAAACGAATCCACGGTCAACGGGATAACTCTTTACTATGTGAAGAATAATTTTAAACACAAAATACAATTGCTGAGACACTCGGTAAATTGCTCGATGTAACACTTTCCAAGGCGATCACACGAATGAATATCTGATGAAAATCTTTTTCGCTATACGACTGCATTTGTTTGTTATATGCTCGCTGGAAACATCGAGAAGGTTCCAATCGTTGTTGCTAGGCAATTTCTGTCAAAAGTTTGTTGTATACTCTTTGGAAACATCGAGAAAGATTCAAACGCCGTTACTAGGCAGTTTCTGTCTGGAGATTGATTCCTAATACAACGTGTGTCCCATTATATCGATATCTCTAAAGTACAATTCTATGTGATTTCTAGGGAGAACAATACAACCGATCCACACCTTCGTCAGGCAAAACGTTTATCCCGTGACAGTGGCTACGTTCGGCGACCAGTTGTCACCTCGAACCCACTTTCGCTTTCACAAATATCAAACAATTACAAATGACAATTGCTTAATTACAGTTATGATAAAATCTAGGCTAAAGCATTAGAAGGCTTCCTCAAAATTGCAAAGGGAAGGCGACGGTTTTCCTTTCATCTCCGACATGTATAATACAAGGATATAATACAACCGAACATTTTAAACTTAGCCTATAGCGCGTGCGCGCACACACACGCCCACACATGACACACATGACACACATGCGCGCACACCCATGCGCGCATACACACGCGCGCATACACACATGCACACACATGCGAATGATTTCTCGAACGATAATCCATTTATTTATATTTTTCAATATCTGTCCTTACGATTGCGTATTTATTTGTTCCACGTATCATATTTATCTATTTGCATAACTGTAGGTGACATTTTTTTTAACAATTTTGCTAATATTTCATAACTTTTTCATTCATATTTCAAAGTGGTAACAGGTGTTTCTTTCTTTTCAAGTCTCCTCCATATCGGGCTTATTTCTATTAGCCACGCTTGCTTACAAAGCAATTTTATATCTGCACAAGAATATCTTTCAGTACATTTTACTATGTGGTGTACAATATCTGTATTTTCTAATAAGTGGTTGTTAAGGTACAATTTGAATATACCAAGTCGAGCAACTTCATTGGGTAATGATACGTATATTTGCTTTTCGAGACGCCTGAGTAAAGCTGCATCAATGCCCCTAATAACATATTTACAATAAATATTATCGTTCTATTATATTAATAATAATGAAGGAATACTTCAAACAACACAATAACATATTTGGAATTTGGAGAAATATTACGATATTTTCTACTTAGAAAACATTGAAATAACGTGATATACGTACCAAGGGGAATTAGTTGTAGCCAGAAGAACTACATTAGAATTCTCATTAGACACTAATCCATCCAATCTAGAAAGAAGTTCTGATCTGAATCTCTTTGCAGGTTCAGACAATATACAGTCTCCTTTATTTGTGGCGATCCAGTCAATCTCGTCGATAAAAATAATTGTAGGCGAATGACTATAGGCAAGTTCAAATAAAACCTGTTCAGTTTAACAAATGTATTATTCATTAAATATTATATTCGAAATTCTTTAAATTCATTGCCTCATCACGAATATGATATCATTTCGTTTTCCAAACAACTATTCTATTTATATATAAATGACGAAAAATGAAATCAAATCTTTTTATACCTAGAATCTCTCCTTCATAGACAAAGGAACAAAGAAACTTACATAGACAAAGCAACTTACACGTATATACTTCTCGGAATCGCCTCTCCATTTGCTGACCAATGAGCTGGCAGTTATGTTAAAAAAGGTGCAATGGCATTCTGTCGCGACTGCCTTCGCTAACTTTGTTTTCCCTGTTTTGTATATTTCTTGTAAACACGTACAGAAATGAAAAGAATACGAGTATCTTACCTGTACCAGGTGGGCCATACAGCAAAATACCTTTCCAGGGGGAAAACGGGCCATCAAAAAAGATATGATACTTAAGGGGATACACAACGGCCTCCTTAACAGCGGTTTTACATTCCTCTAGGCCTATAACGTCATCCCAATGTACATTTCATTTGTTTACTATGATCTCCTGTGACGATACAAAGATAAAATGGCGTCTTCTCTATATTAAGTAAGTGTTACGTAATTTGATATTTGAAGCGTTTCTGAAATCATGTCATCGTTGATATACGTTGAACGGTTTATCGACGGGAATTTTATCGTTTAAAAGCTTTACGATACGTATATTAATCGAAAATAACTTACGCATGAGATGTCCTCAGCAATCTTTCGTAATTCCGGATTATCTGAATAAAGCTTTTCAATGCATTTCAATATCTTCGATTGCATGGATTGTTCCATTGGGACGTTAAATAGCTCTTCTGATGAACGTCCATCACTCTCATTGGGAAATATTGACGTCACTGTCATTGCGAGATTAATATGATTCGTATTGTCATCAGTTATCTTCTGCTGTAGATTCGTCTCTTTCACAGGCTCACTTCTCGTTTGTTTACTAACAGATTTGGCTTTTGTCTCAATACTTCTACAAACACTGGATCATATTGTAATACGATACGTTGAATACGTTGAATACCGTTTAATATCGTTAAATAATTTAAATTCTTACGTTTTGCTTGCATTTGTCACTTCCCTCGTCATTTCCCTTCCAGTTATTTTCTTACACAATATGGGATATTTTTGAAATTTCATCTTGTAATAATTTTCATACTCTGCAACGATAATTTCCAAATCGATGTTGTCGCAGACCCGATGTTCGGGAGATAGACGAGCTTCCCGGAATAATACATCGCTAATGTCTATATACCTAAAGAAATGTAGTTTTTAATTAATTATAGTTTTTAACTGATTAAAAATATTTTTCGCAATGACTGAACACTATAAGATAACCATCAAACAACTGTTTTATCTCTAGGTAAGACAGGCAAAAGAATGTATTTACTATATAAATCCTCGAAGATAATTTCTTGTCTTCTGCTCTTTAATTTCCAATTTTTAGGTGGATAAGAATAATTTGAATTTATATTTCATATATTTGTTTATAACTAGTTAATCTACATTATCGATTGAGTTATTCTTAACTACTGAATTACCGATGTCGAATTTTCAAATTTGGTTTCGCCTTCTCTTTCCACGATGTCCACTGATTTCTATTTCGATTGGTCACTGACACTATTCAAAAGAATTGGAACTAGGAATATATTTTAATTATAATATACTCACCCATTGTGTTCCAAATAATCACATACAAGGTATAATATGTTCCGATGACGTTCCGAAATACGACTCTCCTCCTAATATAATTATTTTTTCATTACAATAATATAAGTTTTTTCATGTAATTTTTTGTTACATTTGCGAATTCAACGAGTTACACATGATTTTTCATGAAACACGAACGTTAAAAATATTTGATACAGCCTAATTATAAAAATTGTTAGAAGCAAAAGTCATAGATACTATGTGCCAGTATCGCATGAAACGAACAGCTATTAAGAGAACTGCAGCAATATTACAAATCAAATAACAAAACACACTCGTCTGTGACGTGGAAATTCTAAAATCTAAAATCTAAAATCTAGAATATTCCTTACCTTTTTTCGCAGATTATAAAATATCTTATTCATACTACCTTGCATCGATAAATCACCGTTCATAGTGACACTTTCAAATCGCCTATCGTTTCTCAATGGATACGAGAATTTCCGTTTATTACTTTAAAAACAACCCGTCCATTACGTTTCTCTTAAAAAATTCTTTCAACTCCGTTGAAAACCGAGCATCAAACAAGAGACAAACGATTTGTTGCCATGGAAATGTTTGGTTCACACATAAGCAACGCACAAATATAATGATAGAATAGCTGAGTGTGTGTACTGTATAGTAAGATGGATGCAACATGGAAATAGAAAGAGAACACCATGTATAGATACTTCCTGTCCTTGTTTAATCAGGCGTGCACACTAGTGGACACTGACGCTGCTCGTATACCCCTGTTACATATTTCCTGTACAAGTGCGCGTCATTAGACAAGGACGGAACATCCTCTCTCTACTTCTCTATCGCGTTTTTAGTTCGCTCACGCGCTGTGTACTTATATCTATTACATTTCCACCATAAGCAGCGGCCGTGCAGTGACTTACAAAAGTTCCGAACGGTTCCATCCTGGGCGGACGGTTAATTGCGTTCGGTACTTCGAGGCAGGAAGGTGAGTACAGAATCGCTCCTCTTAGTACTCTTATTAGAAGTGTTATCATCGAATATAAGTTTTTTCAATAAATTCTTATCGTTTTACAATCTTTCTAGAATACAATGACGTCAGCAATCGATCATTTTCGCGAATTTATTGTAAATTAATTGGGGGAATATCTGGAGTTCTTTATCGGTTTCGACTGTAAAATCAGCAACTATTCGAATTTTTCATTCATAATTGTGACGTTTTCGACTCTTCCGTTGCCAAGACCCTCTTGAGAGATTTTTGGCACGTTCCATCACCCTTGTTAAACGAGTGCACATTGGTGGATATATTGATTTTAAAAACCAATACGTGAACGAGGTTTATTATCTCACTGGGACAAAGAAATCCGTTTTATTCGCGAATTTTCCGTGTTTCTTCTTAATTTTCGTGAGTGTCTGGCGCGGAGCATTATTTGAATGAACTTTTCATCGTTCAGATTATATTTCGTTTAAAAAGATTGAAATTGATGTCGAGAAGAAATGAAACAAGGTGCTCGGGCATTCCATCGTTTCCCGGGGAAAGAGAAATATGAAAAAAACGGTCGTTCTTCCTTCTGCCATTTTCGTCCATTACCAAAATGGTATGACCCAAATGTCCCGGGTCGTGCATCAATCAAGCGAATTTTGAATAATTTTTGAATAATATCCAGTTAATAATTTGTGAAACAAATTAATTTCATTTTATCGTTGGAAACAAATTAGTTGGATTTTTCTTTCTTTAGCAGTTTTCGCCGGAGTTGACCTGACGTGCTACTTCAGTTTCCATCTTCGCTTCTCGAAACTTCCAACGTCCTTGGTGTTGGAGTTTCCTTGCCCAGGTGAGTACATAGCTTCTAGATACTCGTCGCTGTTCATCCTTACGAGCCTCTCGAGCTTTAGTTGTCAATTGTTATCGTTAAAGGAAGAGAAGCTCGCGACAGATGTTATCGAACAAATCGTTTGTTCTCGAAAAGTTCGAACTTGTTCGTTGCGTTTGAATATATATGGACGGACGCCATTTTTCATGACATCTTCATGATTTGTCATGTCGTGAGTATAGCTTCTGACTACCATATGTTTGTGATTTATGTGAAATTTGACCACTATACCGTGATAGAAAAATATTTCCAATGAATTATAAATATTTTACATTGTGAATTATAAATATTTGTTACAAATTATATCGTACTTGAGGTGAAAATGAACCATATATCTGCTTATGGAATACGAGGTAGTAAATCATTCGAAACATAATAACGATTAATTAAGCACATATACAATAACGTTTACGAATGAATATTGCGAATTATTGTATGGCTTTAATGCGGTATTTAATGTTTTGATTGCGGTCTTTGAAATGGTATCATAGGTGCTGATATAATATCGCGCGAAGAAGGAAAGACCAGTGGTTAATATTGCAGGTGCACCAGTGCGTTGCGCTCGTCGGGGGTGGTTTTGACGCCGGTGCCGAGGAGAGACGCAGAACGTGTTCGATCGACCCGCAAACGTAGCCCGTGCTCATACTGCGACAGAGTTCGTTTCAGTTAGGCTCAGTCGCTGTTTGTCCGTCGACAGCGTATAGTCGCGTCGGCCTACGATTCCTTTTTTCTTCTTGTTTCTTGCGAACTCTCTCGCAACAGCCGTTCTATACGTACGCCGCCAGTATATCGCGTGATCATCGTTCCCGTTGCTTCCCTTACCCTCTCACGTCCTTCGAAGAAGACCTCCCTTTGGTTTTTCCTTGTTTGGAGGGAATTCATCGCTCGGACACATGGACTGCGAAGCACGAGGGTTGATCGAGGCATCAGCGTGATGTACTTTTCAGGTTTCATATTTTCTCTATGAGACTTTCTAAGGAGAATTTGGAAGATATACATTTTTAGGAAATAAAGGTTTTTATGGAGTCATCGATAGGTTAGAATTTAATTAACTCTCTTATAACAGGTATTCCAATTTTTTAATATATAAATTTAGTTTCCTCTATGGTGTTAGAGAACATAATGCGGGCATTTTATGATATAACGAATATATTCGTATATATTTTAGTTTATTCATTCGTCAAATTTCCCTAGTAGGCCGGCCTGCAGCTCACATGCAGCACTTAGTAAAAATTTGTTTTGTTAGAGGTTGGCCATTCTTCTTGCTATAAAAATATCGTGAAGTCATATCATATGATAAAGCACCTTCTGAAAGCTAGATGCTCGATAACGAGCCTAATGATTCTCGGTAGTTTGTAATGTCAAGCTTTGAATTGGCGAGATCGCTCTGCTGTCAAACCGCCGTCCAGCGGCGACCACATTCTTTAACCACGTTCAAGGGGTATATCACGCTACAGAAACCATCAAAGGGTTTGCAAGTTAGTTGCCTTTTAGAAGTGGGGCAGTTGGTTGTTACATGTCATCCGTAGTTGCTGGCTGTTCTCCTTAGTCGCCATACATCATAGAGACGACAGTTATAGTCGCCAGTTGTCCTTGCTAATGGTTGCTTGTTGTCGCTAGTTAGTTCTCGTTATCGTTATGTATTCCATCAATCACGCGAAATTTAACGTATGGGAATTTATTCTTCTTTATTCTTTCTGTAGGGAGATTTTATAAGACGAGGAAAATATAGAATATTTCAAGACGACGGTAAGGTTTGAATTTAAGTAACTATTTTATGATACAACAAAGTGGAAAAACGATTTAATTTTATAAAGTTTAAGGTAATTTTTTAAAAAACCTCGAATTTAAAGGATTCAAATAGATATCTTAAACGTAATTAAACCCTCCATATCGTAAGAAATTAAATGAAATTGCGCAAGAAAGTTAATACATTTAATGTATTATTTTAAACATTTCTTTAAAAACATTTATTTAAAATTTAAGTGTAGGCGTTGACGCGCGCGCGCCATTCGAAGCATTTGTCAGTTCGTTACATCTGCGGTAAAAGTTGTAACTACGAAGAAGCTTAACATATGGTGCGTCTCAAGACGACAGTAAAAAGTATTAAGAGATTTTTCGAGATTTTTTCTTTTAAGTTTCCAAGTACTTTTTCTATTTAACTTCTTTTTTTTTTGCATTTTCTCACAATATTCGATAAATAGAGACGAAATATGACAGTTCTTAGTTCGGGGATTTATTGGTTCGAAAGTTACTTCAAAAGTGTTTCTGGAGTTCGTGCGGTTAATACTTTTAAACTACTGAGTACGACTTATTCCGTATGGCTGGACAAATCTTTGTTGATACTGTAAGCGTAACTGGTCCGGATATTGTCTTGTGGAGATAGAAAAATACACGAAGTATTGATTGAACTACATATTTTTTTAATTCTTTTTTAATTCTTTTAGTTCTTCATATATTGATAATAAAACGATATTCCGCTACTTTGAGCACAATATAGTAATGTTTAAATAAATAATAAAATTTACGCATTTCGTCTTCATGCGTCGATAAGAAAATGCAAAAAAAGTTAAAGAAAGATGATGCGCAGACGCGAAGTTTAGTCAGCAATAATATTTAAAACCTCTAAAATATATTGTACACATTTATTTGCAAATAAGCTCAATGAAATTGAACTGTAACTGTGTTTCCAATAATGTCTTCGATGTATTGCTCGCCATTATGTCGGATTAACAGCTCTAAGTGATCGACCTTAATCACTAAATGGCGGCCGTGATTCAGTGGTATAGCTTTACATATGACGGACATCGCAGGCGCTTGTAAGACGTCCATTGTGAAACGTTTCCAATAGCACCGTTTATGTGATGGTGAAATCTGAATATATATATCGCTGAAATATATATCGCTTATCACTTGAGTCTGACACGATCGTTTTTAAATAGAATCACAATTTTTTATTCTTTACAAAATCAGTCTTTAAAGATTATGTGCAAATAAAATAGATAAATAGATAAATGGTTGTACAAACTTATAAAACAGATATTACAAGTATATCTAAATAAATGATATATTTATAAATTGTAATATTTGATCTAAAGTTTAAATAAATAAAAGAGATACTCGTGACTTACAATAAACGTATTTTTTTTTCAATTTTTAAACAAAGCAAAAGTGGATAACAATTTTTCAAAATGTAAAAATCAACACAATGGTTGGTTTCTTTAATTAATCAATAACGTTTAAAGTTAATTAATGTCCAGAGTGGTTTGTACATTTTGTATTTCGCCGTATTTCAACGTTCGATGTGTAAATAGAACTTGATGCCTGAAATATCGAAAAAATAATTAAATCCGATCGTTCCGTCGAATTTGCAAATTGTATACTCGTGTAAAATCGAGTGCGCTTGTGTATGCTGATACGAAAAGTGGTAGTATATTTTTCTTTTTTCGATTATCGTTATCACTTTTTGTGTGGAAAAATTAATTCCGTGAAATGGAAGTGCAATCAATACGGCTTATCACGAAATAATAGCACAACGACGGTACATATTGGTATTGACGTCAGCTTCACAAAATTTCTCGAGTATCGCGGTCGACTATTTGGGTTAAGAATTCATTTTCAAGGTTCTACAAGCACGAGTATCTTATGGATATGAGATTTTCAGTGTACATTTTAATAACCATATTTCATATTGCATGCTGCGGTCCAAGAAAAATCCGCAGTTAATATTCTGCTAATCCCTGCTGCTTTTAAAGACCATAAGTAGTCGTCCGTAAGGTTTAAAAGATTTCGAGTAGATTTGTATTACGTATTTTATCTTCTAATTTTTAAAGAGAGGGTCGTGTTTAATTAATTGAAAATGACGAAACTGTAATGGGACATTATTATCAAATATTAAACGTGGTTCCATTGGGTACTTTTATGGTCTTTGCGAGATATATATGCATTATACGTTGCTATTAGCAACGCGTAGCGATGAACGATGGAGAGTAGTACCTTCGTTATCTCGTCTCGATTGTGTACATATCAGTAATGCACAGTACTCGTACTAAATATCTTACAAATTCCATACAGATTTTCAGATTAGTTTCGAATAATACCAACACGACCATGATAGTCACAGTACAGTATTAAATAGTGCCACTATGCATAATACACTCCTAAAATGTTTCTACAAATATATTTGTCCGAATATTTTTGTCAGCTACTATATCCTAACCACGATTTATTAAACAATATATAGATTTAAAAAAGAATATATAACGACATTACTTGTTTAGGCTAGATTGGTTTAACTTGTATAGTTTTAGTAACTGTGTAAGATCAAACAAGAACTTATCGTTAGTTTGGCGAGATTTGATTACACGAAGCAACATAATTGCTTTGAAACTCAGGACAGAAAACAATGTCAACCGGTAGACGCGTTTGTCTGGTGAACGTGTAACGCGTGAATAATAGATAGCGACAATCACGCGAACGCTAGTTACAGCTGACTTGGCTTACATTGTAGCATTCAAACTAGAGTATACGAGCCGTAAGCGCTATTGAAAGTTCAAAGGCCGACTAGTGAGCTTCATCCTATCTCATTTTTTAATCAGGCGATGGATCGACGAATCGTATTGATTTCGAGGATTATTATAGTTCTGTGGAAATTTTAAAGCGTGGTTTGTCTAATCTTGTCTCGTTAGCTACAGACTCTTTGGCGAGCAGCCTGAAACTTGATCCAGTTTCGAGAAAATGAAATATTCGTTTCTTCTCTTTGCTTCCCTGTTCCTTCTTTCCTCCTTTTTCCCTTTTTACATCGCGTTAAGACCCGTTAAATAATATTGACTGCCGTGGACGCTGGCTGAGAAGTGCACTTTATAACTAGCTTTAAAATCACTGACGTCGATGAGGACAAAGGTAAGTTAGAGGGTCATTTATCTGAGCTGGTGTTATTCGACCTGAACTCTGCAGCTTTTCAGAGTTTCTTTCGTTTTTCTTTTAAGAGCAGAGATGTTAACTGGTCTCTTGTTACGTGTAAGAAGTATGTACTAAAGCTTATTTATCACCAATTGGTTGCTCAAAGTCGAGATATACATACCTATATTATATTAATACGTTACAGAAGATCACGCGTTAGTTAGCTTATGAGAATTTATAGTGTGTCACAGATCACAAAAGCAGAATGACTACTTTTTCATAAACGATATATGTATATGAATTGAAAGTTTAACTATTACGCCACATACTTCTCTCGATAAACGTCGTCGAATGCATATTGTTAAGGAATATTAGCCATTTGAATTCAATAGTTTCGAAGATACTAATGCTTCTGTGAAGTTTTTGCAGGCTGTTAATTTTTTATTGAGATACTACAAATTTTGAATAACTTCGATTAGAAATAAAAATCACATTACATTAACGCGTAGAATGTAACGTAACGTAGATAATGTAAATATAAATTATATTACAAGGAAATAATACGGGTAAGTAATGTGAAACATTCTGGTTAAAATTGCATCCTTTGAAGGCTAGGACACACAGTACTTACGAAGTAGATTAAGTACCAAATGGGGTACTTAAGAAAATTCATGTTGTCATTGTTTAATAAACATCTTCAGCTAATAGCTTTCTGCAAAAGCTGGTTTAAGTTATGCTAGCTTATTCCTTATTAATTGCAATTATATTGTTCGTATCTCCTAGAGGATTAACAATCCATTTTTATAATGGATAATAAAAGTAAATTCCTATTAGGTTGTGCCAAGTTTCTTTCGTTTTATAAAGAAATGACAGTTATGTTATTCTATATTATTTTATATTAAATTGGAAAAAGGTGGATCACACGTAATTCAATAAAATAATATAAAACGAAAAATGTTGTACATCTATTACTTTCTTATAAAACGAAAGAAACTTTTGGAACAACCTAATTTTTCTCTACTACGACGCTTCTACAGTGCTAAAATATTTGATAAAAATGTTAAGAAATTCTAATATTGATTTAAGCGTATCGATTTATCTGCTCTTCATATTTGATCAAACAGAAATTGTTAATTATGATTTCCACTTAAAAGCGGATTGCATATTATGAGGATAAATTATCAAATTCATCTCTAATATAGACATTAGAGAATCATTCATAGCCGCAATCCTGTTTACCGCTAACATTCCTGGTACTCAATAATTCATTAGGTGACTGCTTTAGCCGCACAGAATACACCTGTAAATAATTAATCGCCATTAATATTCCATCGACTTTTGAAAATCCCTCATGTGATCTATTTCATGCGATGAGAATATGTATAAATTGAGATTGCGATCGACCATCCTCAGTCGGATAAATCGAGTGATTCAAATTATAACACAAAAAAAAGTTAAAACTAGTTACATTATCTTTTTCAATTTTTATGTATTATTTGGCGGAAGAAACTTTGGTAATTGGTAAGTAAAGTTCACCTCCTTAATGTTAATGATTTTAATATGTTATTAAGCTCAAAGTTCTAAGGAATTTTCTATATATATATACATATACATAACTGTGTGCGTATATATATAATATACGTATAACAGCCAAAGTTCAGCTCTCAAGTGTACGCAAAACTTTTATGTTCATTTTACGCTATACCAGTATGTTTCATGAATTTGTTTGCTAACAGTATCGAAACAAATAACAAGCAGAGGACGAGCTATTCATGAATTGTTTTGCCAGCGTGTACGCTCCCAATATTTTCTATTTGAGAAAACATACTTGTTGCTATTGCAACTACAAATATTTTTACAGTCGACGCTTTTGCCGCGAATCATTGGCTAA